>NW_026903559.1:0-3075 GCF_024500385.1 Phyllopteryx taeniolatus
TTTCTATTTTGACCAATAACTTCAAAAAGGATCTTTCCCATAAAATCTCTGCTATTTAGAGTAGAACTCTCACCTTTATACTAGTTACAGCAGTTTTTGAATCCCAAAGCTTTGTTGAGTTTTACACACATTTCATTTTTTATTGCTTAAAAAACGCTTTCAGCGCCTGCTGTACACGTTTTCTATTTTGACCAATAACTTCAAAAAGGATGCTTTCCCATAAAATCTCTGGCTATTTAGAGTAGAACTCTCACCTTTATACTAGTTACAGCAGTTTTTTGAGTCCCAAAGCTTTGGTTGAGTTTACACACATTTGCAGTTTTTTATTGCTTAAAAACGCTTTTCAGCGCCTGCTGTACACGTTTTCTATTTGACCAATAACTTCAAAAAGGATGCTTTCCCAGTAAAATCTCTGGCTATTTAGAGTAGAACTCTCACCTTTATACTAGTTACAGGCAGTTTTTGAAGTCCCAAAGCTTTGGTTGGAGTTTTACACACATTTGCAGTTTTTTATTGCTTAAGAAACGCTTTTTCAGCGCCTGCTGTACACTTTTCTATTTGACCAATAACTTCAGAAAGGATGCTTCCCAGTAAAATCTCTGGCTATTTAGAGTAGAACTCTCACCTTTATACTAGTTACAGGCAGTTTTTGAGTCCCAAAAGCTTTGTTGGAGTTTTACACACATTTGCAGTTTTTTATTGCTTAGAAAACCTTTTCAGCGCCTGCTTACACGTTTTCTATTTTGACCAATAACTTCAAAAAGGGATGCTTTCCCCAGTCAAATCTCTGGCTATTTAGAGTAGAACTCTCACCTTTATACTATTACAGCAGTTTTTTGAGTCCAAAGCTTTGTTGGAGTTTAACACACATTTGCAGTTTTTATTGCTTAAAAACGCTTTTCAGCGCCTGCTGTACACGTTTTCTATTTTGACCAATAACTTCAAAAAGGATGCTTTCCCAGTAAAATCTCTGGCTATTTAGAGTAGAACTCTCACCGTTATACTAGTTAACAGGCATTTTTTGAGGTCCCAAAGCTTTGGTGGAGTTTACAACACATTTGCATTATTTTATTGCTTAAAAACGCGGTGTTCAGCGCCTGCGTTACACGAGTTTCTATTTTGACCAATAACTTCAAAAAAGGATGCTTCCCAGTTAAAATCTCTGGCTATTTAGAGTAGAACTCTCACCTTTATACTAGTTACAGGCAGTTTTTTGAGTCCCAAAGCTTTGGTTGGAGTTTTACACACATTTGCAGTTTTTATTGCTTAAAAACGCTTTTCAGCGCCTGCTGTACACGTTTTCTATTGTTGACCAATAACTTCAAAAAGGGATGCTTTCCCAGTAAAATCTCTGGCTATTTAGAGTAGAACTCTCACCTTTATACTAGTTACAGGCAGTTTTTGAGTCCCAAAGCTTTGGTTGAGTTTTACACACATTTGCAGTTTTTTATTGCTTAAAAACGCTTTTCAGCGCCTGCTGTACACGTTTTCTATTTTGACCAATAACTTCAAAAAGGATGCTTTCCCAGTAAAATCTCTGGCTATTTAGAGTAGAACTCTCACCTTTATACTAGTTACAGGCAGTTTTTTGAGTCCCAAAGCTTTGGTTGGAGTTTTACACACAGTTGCAGTTTTTTATTGCTTAAAAACGCTTTTCAGCGCCTGCTGTACACGTTTTCTATTTTGACCAATAACTTCAAAAAGGATGCTTTCCCAGTAAAATCTCTGGCTATTTAGAGTAGAACTCTCACCTTTATACTAGTTACAGGCAGTTTTTTGAGTCCCAAAGCTTTGGTTGGAGTTTTACACACATTTGCAGTTTTTTATTGCTTAAAAACGCTTTTCAGCGCCTGCTGTACACGTTTTCTATTTTGACCAATAACTTCAAAAAGGATGCTTTCCCAGTAAAATCTCTGGCTATTTAGAGTAGAACTCTCACCTTTATACTAGTTACAGGCAGTTTTTTGAGTCCCAAAGCTTTGGTTGGAGTTTTACACACATTTGCAGTTTTTTATTGCTTAAAAACGCTTTTCAGCGCCTGCTGTACACTTTTCTATTTTGACCAATAACTTCAAAAAGGATGCTTTCCCAGTAAAATCTCTGGCTATTTAGAGTAAACTCTCACCTTTATACTAGTTACAGGCAGTTTTTTGAGTCCCAAAGCTTTGGTTGGAGTTTTACACACATTTGCAGTTTTTTATTGCTTAAAAACGCTTTTCAGCGCCTGCTGTACACGTTTTCTATTTTGACCAATAACTTCAAAAAGGATGCTTTCCCAGTAAAATCTCTGGCTATTTAGAGTAGAACTCTCACCTTTATACTAGTTACAGGCAGTTTTTTGAGTCCCAAAGCTTTGGTTGGAGTTTTACACACATTTGCAGTTTTTTATTGCTTAAAAACGCTTTTCAGCGCCTGCTGTACACGTTTTCTATTTTGACCAATAACTTCAGAAAGGATGCTTTCCCAGTAAAATCTCTTGCTATTTAGAGTAGAACTCTCACCTTTATACTATTACAGGCAGTTTTTGAGTCCCAAAGCTTGGTTGGTGTTTTACAACACAGTTGCAGTTTTTAGTGCCTTTAAAAAGCGCTGTTCAGCACGCAGCTGTACACTTTCTATTTTGACCAATAACGTCAAGAAAGGATGCTTTCCCCTGTAAAAGTCTCTGGCTATTTAGAGTAGAACGTCTTCGACCTTATACGAGTTACAGGCAGTTTTTTGTGAGTCCCATAAGCGTGGGTTGGTGGGGGGTACACTCAGTTGCAGTTTGTTTTATTGCTTAAAAACGCTTTTTCAAGCGCGGCTGTACACGGTTTCTATTTGAGACTATTACTCAAGAAGGTATGCTTGTCCCAGTATAAGCTCTGGCGATTTAGGAGTAGAAACTCTCACCTTTATTCTAGTTACAGGCCAGTTTTGGGTGTGTCCCAAAGCTTGGTTGGAGTTTTACCACATACATTTGCAGTTTTTATTGCTTAAAAACGCGTTTGTCAAGCGCCTGCTGTACTACGTGTTTCTATTTGACCAATAACTTCAAAAAGGATGCTTTCCCAGTAAAATCTCTTGCTATTTAGA
>NW_026903560.1:0-3072 GCF_024500385.1 Phyllopteryx taeniolatus
CACATTCACAGGGGTCCTCATGTTAAAATTTAGAAATTAAAGGCCTACTACTTAAGCGAAACGGAGTGCTTTGACGCTCTCAGCCGCTCGGCCCCACAACCGTCCAGAGACTCGGGGGTTGGCCTCCCCTGAAAGCTGGATTCCCACCGATTGTTTCTTTCAAATCTTAGCCCACGAGTTAAAAATTAAGCACCCTAAAAGTTCTCGCCAAATCACAGAGGTCCTCATGTTACAATTTAGGCATTAAAGGCCTACTACTGGAGCGAAATTGAATGTTTAGACGGTCGCCGCTCGGCCCCCAAAACCGCCAAGAACTCGGGGTAGGCCTCCCCTGAAAGGCTGGATTCCCACCGATTGTTTCTTTCAAATCTTAGCCCACGAGTTCAAATATTAAGCACCCTAAAAGTCTCGTCCAATTCACAGAGGTCCTTCATGTTACAAGTTAGGGCAATAAAGGCCTACTACTGGAGCGAAATGAATGTTTAGACGGTCGCCGCTCGGCCCCACAATAGTCCAGAGACTCGGGGTGGCCTCCCCTGAAAGCTGGATTCCCACCGATCGTTTGTTTCAAATCTTAGCCCACTAGTTCGAAATTAAGCACCCTAAAAGTCGCGCCAAATTCACAGGGGTCCTCATGTTAAAATTTAGAAATTAAAGGCCTACTACTTGAGCGAAACTGAATGTTTTGACGGTCGCCGCTCGGCCCCACAACCGTCCAGAGACTCGGGGGTGGCCTACCATGAAAGCTGGATTCCCACCGATCATTTGATTCAAATATTAGCCCACTAGTTTAAAAATTAAGCACCCTAAAGGTCGCACCAAATTCAGAGAGCTCCTTATGTTACAAGTTAGACAATAAAGGCCTACTCTTGGAGCGAAACTGAATGTTTTGACGGTCGCCGCTCGGCCCCACAACCGTCCAGAGACTCGGGGGGTGGCCTCCGCTGAAAGGTGGATTGACACCTATCGAGTGTGTCGAACGTCAGCCCACTGGCTCAAACTTAAGCACTCAAAAGTCCTGCCAAAATCACAAAGGTCGTCATGTGACAATTTAGTCAATAAAGGCCTACTACTTGAGCGAAACGGAGTGCTTTGACGCTCGCCGCTCGGCCCCACAACTGTCCAGAGACTCGGGGGTGGCCTCCCATGAAAGCTGGATGCCCACCGATCGTTTTTTTCAAATCTTAACCCACTAGTTCGAAATTAAGCACCCTAAAAGTCGCACCAAATTCAGAGAGGTCCTTATGTTACAATTTAGACAATAAAGGCCTACTCCTGGACGAAACTGAATGTTTGGACGGGCGCCGCTCGGCCCCACAATAGTCCAGAGACTCGGGGCTGGCCTCCCCTGAAAGCTGGATTCCCACCGATTGTTTCTTTCAAATCTTAGCCCACGAGTTCAAAATTAAGCACCCTAAAAGTCTCGCCATATTCACAGAGGTCCTCATGTTACAATTTAGGCAATAAAGGCCTACTACTGGAGCGAAATTGAATGTTTAGACGGTCGCCGCTCGGCCCCACAACCGTCCAGAGACTCGGGGTAGGCCTCCCCTGAAAGCTGGATTCCACCGTTTGTTTCTTTCAAATCTTAGCCCCACGAGTTCAAAAATTAAGCACCCTAAAAGTCTCGCCAAATTCACAGAGGTCCTCATGTTACATTTTAGACAATAAAGGCCTACTCCTGGACGAAACTGAATGTTGGACGGGCGCCGCTCGGCCCCACAATCAGTCCAGAGGACTCGGGGCTGGCCTCCCCTGAAAGCTGGATTCCCCACCGATCTTTGATTCAATATTAGCCCACTAGTTTGAAAAGTAAGCACCCTAAAGTCGCACCAAATTCAGAGAGCTCCTTATGTTACAAGTTCGACAATAAAGGCCTACTCTTGGAGCGAAACTGAATGTTTTGACGGTCGCACCGCTCGGGCCCCACAACCGTCCAGAGACTCGGGGGTGGCCCTCCCATGAAAGCTGGATTCCAACCGATCCTTTGTTTCAAATCTTAGCCCATATTTCGAAATTAAGCACCCTAAAAGTCGCGCACATTCACAGGGGTCCTCATGTTAAATTTAGAAATTAAAGGCCTACTACCTTAAGCGAAACGGAGTGCTTTGACGCTCACGCTCGGCCCCACAACCGTCCCAGAGACTCGGGGGTGGCCTCCCCTGAAAGCTGGATTCCCACCGATTGTTTCTTTCAAATCTTAGCCCACGAGTTAAAAATTAAGCACCCTAAAAGTCTCGCCAAATTCACAGAGGTCCTCATGTTACAATTTAGGCAATAAAGGCCTACTACTGGAGCGAAATTGAATGTATAGACGGTCGCCGCTCGGCCCCAAAACCGTCCAGAGACTCGGGGTAGGCCTCCCCTGAAAGCTGGATTCCCACCGATTGTTTCTTTCAAATCTTAGCCCACGAGTTCAAAATTAAGCACCCTAAAAGTCTCGCCAAATTCACAGAGGTCCTCATGTTACAATTTAGGCAATAAAGGCCTACTACTGGAGCGAAATTGAATGTTTAGACGGTCGGCCGCTCGGCCCACAATAGTCCAGAGACTCGGGGGTGGCCTCCCCTGAAAGCTGGATTCCCACCGATCGTTTGTTTCAAATCTTAGCCCACTAGTTTGAAACTAAGCACCCTAAAAGTGGCGCCAAATTCACAGGCTTCCTCATGTTACAATTTAGGCAATAAAGGCCTACTCCTGGAGCGAAACTTAATGTTTGGACGGGCGCGCCGCTCGGCCCCACAATCGTCCAGAGACTCGGGGGTTGCCTCCGCTGAAAGGTGGATTCACACCTATCGAGTGTGTCGAACGTCAGCCCACGGCTCAAACTTAAGCACTCGATAAGTCCTGCCAAAATCACAAAGGTCGTCATGTGACAATTTAGTCAATAAAGCCTAGTCCTGGAGCGAAACTTAATGTTTGGACGGGCGCCGCTCGGCTCCACAACCGTCCAGAGACTCGGGGGGTGCCTCCCCTGAAAGCTGGATTCCCACCGATTGTTTTCTTCAAATCTTAGCCCACGAGTTCAAAATTAAGCACCCTAAAAGTCTCACCAAATTCACAGAGGTCCTC
>NW_026903561.1:0-3069 GCF_024500385.1 Phyllopteryx taeniolatus
GTGACAGACGCTTGTTGCATGATTGGATGACTGATGTGTCAAAGTAGGGCAAGGTCACAATACCTTCAACGTTCTTATATATATATTCTTTTTTTTGGGGTGTGAATCTTCTCGGCCCAAATCCGATTCCGTGCTGTCCGAGCACGCCCTCTTTTGTCCCACCCAAGTCACTTTCGTTTGTCCAGAATCGAAACCTCACGCGAGTGTATAAATAAAGCCGACCCAGGCGACGTTGCAGCAGGTCTCTCCGGGTAAGGACACGACACGATGGGACTGTGTGAGTAGCTTCGCCCTCGTTCATCGTCACGGGAACTGATACGAAATGACGATGGACTTACCGTCTGAGCGTTGTTGTGTTTTGCGTTTCAGTGACGTGCATTGCGGTTGCTGCGGGCGCAAGTAAGACGTTTAAGAAATGAGCTTTTTGACTGGCACAAGTAGTTGCGGGTTTTGGCTTGACTAATGTGCTTCACTTGACTTTGGGTCCAGCTGGTTCGGTGGCTCTGGCTCCGGTCGCCTTGGGGGCCATCGGCTTCACTTCTGCGGGAATTGCAGTGAGCTCGTACGCCGCGAGCATGATGTCAGCCGCGGCCGTCGCCAACGGAGGAGGGGGTGGCGGCAGGGAGCCTGGTGGCCATCTTGCAGTCTGTGGGTAAGGCGCAGCAATCGCAACGGCCGATGCAACGATACTTTGAAAAGACAGCGTTCTATTTTATTATTATTATTTTAAGAACGTCCAGTGCAACGAAGAGATGTGAAAATGCTTCAAAAGAGTGTTGGCAACTTCTTCTATTTGTACGCAGCGTACAAGCTCAATGTTGCTTCACCATCTTCGCTTAGCCACTATCTGACTTGAGTCAGAGTCCAACTGGGTCCCATTAACCTTTCTTTGACATATTCAGGACCTAATAATCCATTCAATGATTTGCAGACAAGTAAAATAACTTGAAAGTCTACGCTATAGCTGACTGGGAGCCAGTGCAGACGCTTTAGAATTGGACTAATATGCTCTGATCTCTTTGTTGTGATCATAACCCGAGCTGCAGCTTTCCGATTGAGGTGTTTACTGAAAGCAATCCTCTTTTCTTGACTGTCAAAGCAATTACCTTAGTTTTGTTGTGGTTTAATTGAGGGATATTTAAAAATATCTCTGTTATATTTGATAGGTTAGTGGGTCATCAAAAGGGGTGGGGGAGCTCTTTTCGGGCTGGTTAAAGAGCTTTTTGGTATTTTGAATAATATTGGGAATCACTTTTACTCCAGCTCCAATTACATTTTGTTACAGGACAACTATAATTTACACAACAAATGCATGTTTCTGTATTTTGTGCATGGATTAGTTTCGCGGGGAGGACAAAAAAAAAGTCCTCAAATTTATTGTTTTAAAATATGTATTGCAATGCAGTCAAGTGGTCATACACAGCTCGAGGTGCCTTTACAAAGATAATAATGCACAGCTCTGATTTAGCCTGTCAGAGAGGTACTAATGTAACAATACAGTGGTACCTTGACTTGGAAATTGAATTCTCAATTAACTCATTCATATGGTGAGCTGCCTTTTTATTCATTTCTGTTGTTTGTATGTTTTTTGTGTTCTATGACTAGGCAAGGCAAATTTATTTATATAGCGCATTTCATACACAATGTAACTCAATGTGCTTGACATGAGTAAAAGCATTGAAAAAACAAAGACCAAATGACATTTAAAAAAAAAAAACATTACTACTTGTTGTCCTGGACAAGGACACTCTTGTAAAGGAGATTTTTTTATTTCAATAAGGCTTTCCTTATTAAAAAAATCTGGAATAAAATAAAAAAATGTTTTATATCAAATCAGTTTTCCTATTGAAATACCATTACAGTGTTAGCCCACATACTCTCTGATTCACGTACATATTTGCATGTTTTTGAGGGGGACCCTATCCTCTATTATTTGCTGCAAACTCCTCTATTCACTGTTCTCATGGTCAGGCCAAAAGTACTTTCTTTCTTTCAAAGCGCTTTTCATTTATTTTTACATTGTAGACAAAAAAAACACATATGTTCCTGGCGCTTGTTTCACTTGGTAATGTTCGTCTCGCCCTCTAAATAGAATGGGTTTCAAGAAGTATTTTTTTTTTTTTGCGAGGCCCATTTCACTTCACAGTCACAGGCTCACGTGGCTCGGTCGACGTCAGTGTTGACCCCGCACATAAAGATTTGTAAATATTGGTCCTAATTGTTTTCGGAGTAGGACCACAGGATAATTGCTTCGAGACATCCAATGATCGTGCCAGCAAAAGTCTTAAACTTATGCCCCATCATTGGTATGTGTGTACCCACGCTTTAGAAACACATTTCCACTGCAACCTACAAAGGGGCAATAGTAATTACATTGTCAATTAATCACATCCACACTTTTTAAGTATTAATACTTTTAAAGACTTTGCAGCTGCACCCCGTCAAAGAAAATGAGAAACAAAGTTGATAAATGCATTTCCCACCCCCCCCGGTTTTGTTGTAGGTATGGCTGGTTTGTCAGGTCCCGCCTCTGCAGCTGTGGCCGGTGCAGGAGGAACTGTGGCAGGAATCATCGCTGCACTTGTCTGAGGCCAAAACGTTTTGCTGAATGGATACTATCTCATATTATGTCAATGATATCATAAGAATATGTATCTTCCTAAGTCAATAAAACCTCAGTATTGACAGCAGTTCATTTGCTATTTTAATTATTTTATTTAGGGTCAAAGGGAAGTGGAGTTTATCCCAGCTGCTTTAGGCGGGATACGCCCTGGACTGTTCACCTGTCAATCACAGGATAAACAACCTTTCACACAGATGGAGCGAATACAATGAAAATGAATTATACTGTAATGTCAAACAAGCATAGTACAATTCACATGAATCCTTCTCTGAGCAAATATAAAGCAGGCACATTCATCATCCTCAGTATCTACCTGTATTTTCAAAGCTCAAAGCAAAATGTCAAGAGGCTGTCATATAATTGCCACGACAAGTATGATGAAGAGACTCAAGGGCTCCTTTCCTTTTTTAGTTTTATGGAATTGCTTCATTTTTATGTTCATTGCC
>NW_026903562.1:0-3067 GCF_024500385.1 Phyllopteryx taeniolatus
GGCCTGCACCCATGGGGCCCGGCCGGGCACAGCCCGAAAGGGTAACGTGGGTCCCCCTTCCCATGGGCTCACCACCTGTGGGAGGGGCCATAGGGGTCGGGTGCAGTGTGAGCTGGGCGGTGGCCGAAGGCGGGGACCTTGGCGATCCGATCCCCGGCTACAGAAGCTGGCTCTAGGGACGTGGAATGTCACCTCTCTGGCAGGAAGGAGCCCGAGCTGGTGTGTGAGGTCGAGAAGTTCCGACTCGATATAGTCGGACTCGCCTCCACACACACCTGGGGCTCTGGTACCAGTCCTCTCGAGAGGGGTTGGACTCTCTTCCACTCTGGAGTTGCCCATGGTGAGAGGCGCCGAGCAGGTGTGGGTATACTTATTGCCCCCCGGCTCGGCGCCTGTACGTTGGGGTTCACCCCAGTGGACGAGAGGGTAGCCTCCCTCCGCCTTCGGGTGGGGGGACGGGTCCTGACTGTTGTTTGTGCCTATGCACCAAACAGCAGTTCAGAGTACCCACCCTTTTTGGAGTCCTTGGAGGGGGTGCTGGAGAGCGCTCCCGCTGGGAACTCCATTGTTCTGTTGGGGGACTTCAATGCTCACGTGGGCAATGACAGTGAGACCTGGAAGGGCGCGATTGGGAGGAACGGCCCCCCCGATCAGAACCCGAGCGGTGTTCTGTTATTGGACTTCTGTGCTCGTCACGGATTGTCCATAACGAACACCATGTTCAAGCATAAGGGTGTCCACACGTGCACTTGGCACCAGGACACCCTAGGTCGCAGTTCGATGATCGACTTTGTGGTCGTGTCATCGGACTTGCGGCCGCATGTCTTGGACACTCGGGTGAAGAGAGGGGCGGAGCTGTCAACTGATCACCACCTGGTGGTGAGTTGGCTCCGATGGTGGGGGAAGATGCCGGTCCGACGTGGCAGGCCCAAACGTATTGTGAGGGTCTGCTGGGAACGTCTGGCAGAATCCCCTGTCAGAAGGAGTTGCAACTCCCACCTCCGACAGAACTTTGCTCATTTTCCGGGGAGGTGGGGGACATCGAGTCCGAGTGGACCTTGTTCCGCGCCTCCATTGCTGAGGCGGCCGACCGGAGCTGTGGCCGTAAGGTGGTCGGTGCCTGTTGTGGCGGCAATCTCCGAGCCCGTTAGTGGACACCAACGGTGAGGGATGCCGTCAAGCTGAAGAAGGAGTCCTATCGGGCCTTTTTGGCCTGTGGGACTCCTGAGGCAGCTGATGGGTACCGGCTGGCCAAGCGGAATGCAGCTCTGGTGGTCGCTGAAGCAAAAACCCGGGCATGGGAGGAGTTCGGTGAGGCCATGGAGAAAGACTTCCGGACGGCTTCGAGGAAATTCTGGTCCACCATCCGACGTCTCAGGAGAGGAAAGCAGTGCACCACCAACACTGTGTATAGTGCGCTGCTGACCTCGACTCGGGACGTTGTGAGTCGGTGGGGAGAATACTTCGAAGACCTCCTCAATTCCACCGACACACCTTCCCATGGGGAAGCAGAGTGTGGGTTCTCTGAGGCGGGCTCTCCTATCTCTGGGTTTGAGGTCACCGAGGTAGTTAAAAAGCTCCTCGGTGGCAGGGCCCCGGGGGTGGATGAGATTCGCCCGGAGTTCCTAAAGGCTCTGGATGTTGTGGGGCTGTCCTGGTTGACACGCCTCTGCAACATCGCGTGGACATCGGGGACAGTGCCTCTGGATTGGCAGACTGGGGTGGTGGTCCCCCTTTTTAAGAAGGGGGACCGGAGGGTGTGTTCCAACTACAGGGGATCACACTGCTCAGCCTCCCTGGTAAGGTCTATTCAGGGGTGCTGGAGAGGAGGGTCCGTCAGGAAGTCGAATCTCAGATTCAGGAGGAGCAGTGTGGTTTTCGTCCTGGCCGTGGAACAGTGGACCAGCTCTACACCCTCGGCAGGGTCCTCGAGGGTGCATGGGAGTTCGCCCAACCAGTCTACATGTGTTTTGTGGACTTGGAGAAGGCGTTCGACCGTGTCCCTCGGGAGTCCTGTGGAGAGTGCTTCGGGAGTATGGGGTACCGAACCCCCTGATACGGGCTGTTCGGTCCCTGTACGACCGAGTCAGAGTTTGGTCCGCATATCCGGCAGTAAGTCGGACTCGTTCCCGGTGAGGGTTGGACTCCGCCAAGGCTGCCCTTTGTCGCCGATTCTGTTCATAACTTTTATGGACAGAATTTCTAGGCGCAGCCGAGGCGTAGAGGGGGTCCGGTTTGGTGGCCTCAGTATTGCATCTCTGCTTTTTGCAGATGATGTGGTTCTGTTGGCTTCATCAAGCCGTGACCTCCAACTCTCATTGGAGCAGTTCGCAGCCGAGTGTGAAGCGGCTGGGATGAGAATCAGCACCTCCAAATCTGAGACCATGGTCCTCAGTCGGGAAAGGGTGGCATGCCATCTCCAGGTCGGGGATGAGATCCTGCCCCAAGTGGAGGAATTCAAGTATCTTGGGGTCTTGTTCACGAGTGAGGGAAGAATGGAAGGCGGATCGGTGCAGCGTCTGCAGTGATGCGGACTTTGTATCGGTCCGTTGTGGTAAAGAAAGAGCTAAGCCGAAAGGCGAAGCTCTCAATTTACCGGTCGATCTTCATTCCTACCCTCACCTATGGTCATGAGCTGTGGGTCGTGACCGAAAGAACAAGATCCCGGATACAAGCGGCCGAAATGAGTTTCCTCCGCAGGGTGTCCGGGCTCTCCCTTAGAGATAGGGTGAGAAGCTCGGTCATCCGGGAGGATCTCAGAGTAGAGCCGCTACTCCTCCGCATTGAGAGGAGCCAGATGAGGTGGCTGGGGCATCTGATTCGGATGCCTCCCGGACGCCTCCCTGGTGAGGTGTTCCGGGCATGTCCCACCGGGAGGAGACCCCGGGGACGACCCAGGACGCGCTGGAGAGACTACATCCTTCGGCTGGCCTGGGAACGCCTCGGGATCCCCCCCGGAAGAGCTGGATGAAGTGGCTGGGGAGAGGGTAGTCTGGGCGTCCCTGCTGAAGCTACTGCCCCCGCGACCCGACCCGGATAAGCGGTAGAGAATGGATGGATGGATGGA
>NW_026903563.1:0-3061 GCF_024500385.1 Phyllopteryx taeniolatus
CAGATGAGTCTCTTCCAAGCCTCTCGGATGTAGTGCGGCCGAACCACGAGCATCGAAGCATTTCGTTTCGCTCCAGTAGTAGGCCTTTATTGACTAAATTGTAACATGACGACCTATGTGATTTCGGCAGAACTTTTGAACCCTTAAGTTTGAGCTAGTGGGCTCACGTTCGACACACTCGATCGTTGTGAATCCACCTTTCAGATGAGGTCTCTTCCAAGCCTCTCGGAGGTCGTGAGGCCGAACCACGAGCATCGAAGCATTTCGTTTCGCTCCAGTAGTAGGCCTTTATTGACTAAATTGTAACATGACGACCTATGTGATTTCGGCAGAACTTTTGAACCCTTAGGTTTGAGCTAGTGGGCTCACGTTCGACACACTCGATCGTTGTGAATCCACCTTTCAGATGAGGTCTCTTCCAAGCCTCTCGGAGGTCGTGAGGCCGAACCACGAGCATCGAAGCATTTCGTTTCGCTCCAGTAGTAGGCCTTTATTGACTAAATTGTAACATGACGACCTATGTGATTTCGGCAGAACTTTTGAACCCTTAGGTTTGAGCTAGTGGGCTCACGTTCGACACACTCGATCGTTGTGAATCCACCTTTCAGATGAGGTCTCTTCCAAGCCTCTCGGAGGTCGTGAGGCCGAACCACGAGCATCGAAGCATTTCGTTTCGCTCCAGTAGTAGGCCTTTATTGACTAAATTGTAACATGACGACCTATGTGATTTCGGCAGAACTTTTGAACCCTTAAGTTAGAGCTAGTGTGCTGACGTTCGACACACTCGATCGTTGTGAATCCACCTTTCAGATGAGGTCTCTTCCAAGCCTCTCGGAGGTCGTGCGGCCGAACCACGAGCGTCGAAGCATTCCGTTTCGCTCCAGTAGTAGGCCTTTATTGACTAAATTGTAACATGACGACCTATGTGATTTCGGCAGAACTTTTGAACCCTTAAGTTTAGAGCTAGTGTGCTGACGTTCGACACACTCGATCGTTGTGAATCCACCTTTCAGATGAGGTCTCTTCCAAGCCTCTCGGAGGTCGTGCGGCCGAACCACGAGCATCGAAGCATTCCGTTTCGCTCCAGTAGTAGGCCTTTATTGACTAAATTGTAACATGACGACCTATGTGATTTCGGCAGAACTTTTGAACCCTTAGTTTGAGCTAGTGAGCTGACGTTCGACACACTCGATCGTTGTGAATCCACCTTTCAGATGAGGTCTCTTCCAAGCCTCTCGGAGGTCGTGAGGCCGAACCACGAGCATCGAAGCATTTAGTTTCGCTCCAGTAGTAGGCCTTTATTGACTAAATTGTAACATGACGACCTATGTGATTTCGGCAGAACTTTTGAACCCTTAGGTTTGAGCTAGTGGGCTCACGTTCGACACACTCGATCGTTGTGAATCCACCTTTCAGATGAGGTCTCTTCCAAGCCTCTCGGAGGTCGTGAGGCCGAACCACGAGCATCGAAGCATTTCGTTTCGCTCCAGTAGTAGGCCTTTATTGACTAAATTGTAACATGACGACCTATGTGATTTCGGCAGAACTTTTGAACCCTTAAGTTTGAGCTAGTGGGCTGACGTTCGACACACTCGATCGTTGTGAATCCACCTTTCAGATGAGGTCTCTTCCAAGCCTCTCGGAGGTCGTGAGGCCGAACCACGAGCATCGAAGCATTTCGTTTCGCTCCAGTAGTAGGCCTTTATTGACTAAATTGTAACATGACGACCTATGTGATTTCGGCAGAACTTTTGAACCCTTAAGTTTAGAGCTAGTGTGCTGACGTTCGACACACTCGATCGTTGTGAATCCACCTTTCAGATGAGGTCTCTTCCAAGCCTCTCGGAGGTCGTGCGGCCGAACCACGAGCGTCGAAGCATTCCGTTTCGCTCCAGTAGTAGGCCTTTATTGACTAAATTGTAACATGACGACCTATGTGATTTCGGCAGAACTTTTGAACCCTTAGGTTTGAGCTAGTGGGCTGACGTTCGACACACTCGATCGTTGTGAATCCACCTTTCAGATGAGGTCTCTTCCAAGCCTCTCGGAGGTCGTGAGGCCGAACCACGAGCATCGAAGCATTTCGTTTCGCTCCAGTAGTAGGCCTTTATTGACTAAATTGTAACATGACGACCTATGTGATTTCGGCAGAACTTTTGAACCCTTAGGTTTGAGCTAGTGGGCTCACGTTCGACACACTCGATCGTTGTGAATCCACCTTTCAGATGAGGTCTCTTCCAAGCCTCTCGGAGGTCGTGAGGCCGAACCACGAGCATCGAAGCATTTCGTTTCGCTCCAGTAGTAGGCCTTTATTGACTAAATTGTAACATGACGACCTATGTGATTTCGGCAGAACTTTTGAACCCTTAAGTTAGAGCTAGTGTGCTGACGTTCGACACACTCGATCGTTGTGAATCCACCTTTCAGATGAGGTCTCTTCCAAGCCTCTCGGATGTAGTGCGGCCGAACCACGAGCGTCGAAGCATTCCGTTTCGCTCCAGTAGTAGGCGTTTATTGACTAAATTGTAACATGACGACCTATGTGATTTCGGCAGAACTTTTGAACCCTTAGTTTGAGCTAGTGTGCTGACGTTCGACACACTCGATCGTTGTGAATCCACCTTTCAGATGAGGTCTCTTCCAAGCCTCTCGGAGGTTGTGAGGCCGAACCACGAGCATCGAAGCATTTCGTTTCGCTCCAGTAGTAGGCCTTTATTGACTAAATTGTAACATGACGACCTATGTGATTTCGGCAGAACTTTTGAACCCTTAAGTTTGAGCTAGTGGGCTCACGTTCGACACACTCGATCGTTGTGAATCCACCTTTCAGATGAGGTCTCTTCCAAGCCTCTCGGAGGTCGTGAGGCCGAACCACGAGCATCGAAGCATTTCGTTTCGCTCCAGTAGTAGGCCTTTATTGACTAAAATTGTAACATGACGACCTATGTGATTTCGGCAGAACTTTTGAACCCTTAAGTTTGAGCTAGTGGGCTGACGTTCGACACACTCGATCGTTGTGAATCCACCTTTCAGATGAGGTCTCTTCCAAGCCTCTCGGAGG
>NW_026903564.1:0-3051 GCF_024500385.1 Phyllopteryx taeniolatus
GTTGTGGTGTTTCAGCAATGTAGTCTGTTTGAGGTGTTTCATTAATAAAGTCTGGTTGTGGTGTTTCAGCAATGTAGTCTGGTTGTGGTGTTTCAGCAATGTAGTCTGTTTGAGGTGTTTCAGTAATAAAGTCTGGTTGTGGTGTTTCAGCAATGTAGTCTGTTTGAGGTGTTTCAGCAATGAAGTTTGGTTGTGGCGATTCAGCAATGTAGTCTGGTTATGACGTTTCAGTAATGTAATCTTGTTGTGGTGTTTCAGCAATGTAGTCTGGTTGTGGTGTTTCAGTAATAAAGTCTGGTTGAGGTGTTTCAGCAATGTTGTCTGGTTGTGGCGATTCAGCAATGTAGTCTGGTTATGACGATTCAATCATGTCATCTGGTTGTGGTCTTCAGCAATGTAGTCTGATTGAGGTGTTTCAGCAATGAAGTTTGGTTGTGGCGATTCAGCAATGTAGTCTGGTTATGACGTTTCAGTAATGTAATCTTGTGGTGTTTCAGCAATGTAGTCTGGTTGTGGTGTTTCAGCAATGAAGTCTGATTGAGGTGTTTCAGCAATGAAGTCTGGTTGAGGTGTTTCAGCAATGTAGTCTGGTTGAGGTGTTTCAGGAATGTAGTCTGGTTGTGGCGATTCAGTAATGTAATCTTGTTGTGGTGTTTCAGCAATGTAGTCTGGTTGTGGTGTTTCAGCAATGTAGTCTGTTTGAGGTGTTTCAGTAATAAAGTCTGGTTGAGGTGTTTCAGCAATGTTGTTTGGTTGTGGCGATTCAGCAATGTCGTCTGGTTGTGGTGTTTCAGCAATGTAGTCTGTTTGAGGTGTTTCAGTAATAAAGTCTGGTTGTGGTGTTTCAGCAATGTAGTCTGGTTGAGGTGTTTCAGGAATGTAGTCTGGTTGTGGCGATTCAGTAATGTAATCTTGTTGTGGTGTTTCAGCAATGTAGTGTGGTTGTGGTGTTTCGGCAATGTAGTCTGTTTGAGGTGTTTCAGTAATAAAGTCTGGTTGAGGTGTTTCAGCAATGTTGTCTGGTTGTGGCGATTCAGCAATGTCGTCTGGTTGAGGTGTTTCAGTAATGTAATCTGGTTGTGGCGATTCAGCAATGTAGTCTGGTTATGACGATTCAATCATGTCATCTGGTTGTGGTCTTCAGCAATGTAGTCTGATTGAGGTGTTTCAGCAATGAAGTTTGGTTGTGGCGATTCAGCAATGTAGTCTGATTGAGGTGTTTCAGCAATGAAGTTTGGTTGAGGTGTTTCAGCAATGTAGTCTGGTTGTGGCGATTCAGCAATGTAGTCTGGTTATGACGATTCAGTAATGTAATCTTGTTGTGGTGTTTCAGCAATGTAGTCTGGTTGTGGTGTTTCAGCAATGTAGTCTGTTTGAGGTGTTTCATTAATAAAGTCTGGTTGTGGTGTTTCAGCAATGTAGTCTGGTTGTGGTGTTTCAGCAATGTAGTCTGTTTGAGGTGTTTCAGTAATAAAGTCTGGTTGTGGTGTTTCAGCAATGTAGTCTGATTGAGGTGTTTCAGCAATGAAGTTTGGTTGTGGCGATTCAGCAATGTAGTCTGGTTATGACGTTTCAGTAATGTAATCTTGTTGTGGTGTTTCAGCAATGTAGTCTGGTTGTGGTGTTTCAGTATGTAAAGTCTGGTTGAGGTGTTTCAGCAATGTTGTCTGGTTGTGGCGATTCAGCAATGTCGTCTGGTTGAGGTGTTTCAGTAATGTAATCTGGTTGTGGCGATTCAGCAATGTAGTCTGGTTATGACGTGTTTCAGTCAATGTCAGTCTGGTTGTGGTCTTCAGCAAAGTAGTCTGATTGAGGTGTTTCAGCAATGAAGTTTGGTTGTGGCGATTCAGCAATGTAGTCTGATTGAGGTGTTTCAGCAATGAAGTTTGGTTGAGGTGTTTCAGCAATGTAGTCTGGTTGTGGCGATTCAGCAATGTAGTCTGGTTATGACGATTCAGTAATGTAATCTTGTTGTGGTGTTTCAGCACTGTAGTCTGGTTGTGGTGTTTCAGCAATGTAGTCTGTTTGAGGTGTTTCATTAATAAAGTCTGGTTGTGGTGTTTCAGCAATGTAGTCTGGTTGTGGTGTTTCAGCAATGTAGTCTGTTTGAGGTGTTTCAGTAATAAAGTCTGGTTGTGGTGTTTCAGCAATGTAGTCTGATTGAGGTGTTTCAGCAATGAAGTTTGGTTGTGGCGATTCAGCAATGTAGTCTGGTTATGACGTTTCAGTAATGTAATCTTGTTGTGGTGTTTCAGCAATGTAGTCTGGTTGTGGTGTTTCAGTAATAAAGTCTGGTTGAGGTGTTTCAGCAATGTTGTCTGGTTGTGGCGATTCAGCAATGTAGTCTGGTTATGACGATTCAATCATGTCATCTGGTTGTGGTCTTCAGCAATGTAGTCTGATTGAGGTGTTTCAGCAATGAAGTTTGGTTGTGGCGATTCAGCAATGTAGTCTGGTTATGACGTTTCAGTAATGTAATGGTTCAGCTAGTTAGTGGGTGTTTCAGTATAATGTCTGGTTGTGATGTTTCAGCATGTAGTCTGATGAGGTTCAGCAATGTAGTCTGGTTGAGGTGTTTCAGGAATGTAGTCTGGTTGTGGCGATTCAGTAATGTAATCTTGTTGTGGTGTTTCTGCAATGTAGTCTGGTTGTGGTGTTTCAGCAATGTAGTCTGTTTGAGGTGTTTCCAGTAATAAAGTCTGGTTGAGGTGTTTCAGCAATGTTGTCTGGTTGTGGCGATTCAGCAATGTCGTCTGGTTGAGGTGTTTCAGTAATGTAATCTGGTTGTGGCGATTTCAGCAATGTAGTCTGGTTATGACGATTCAATCATGTCATCTGGTTGTGGTCTTCAGCAATGTAGTCTGATTGAGGTGTTTCAGCAATGAAGTTTGGTTGTGGCGATTCAGCAATGTAGTCTGATTGAGGTGTTTCAGCAATGAAGTTTGGTTGAGGTGTTTCAGCAATGTAGTCTGGTTGTGGCGATTCAGCAATGTAGTCTGGTTATGACGATTCAGTAATGTAATCTTGTTGTGGTGTTTCAGCAATGTAGTC
>NW_026903565.1:0-3049 GCF_024500385.1 Phyllopteryx taeniolatus
GTCGGAGCTCCCTACCGGGCGTCAGATCAGACGCTTCAGAGCTCCATGCTGGAAGGGAGATCTCCATGCTGGAAGGGAGAGCTCCATGCTTGATGCCAGAGGTCCATGCTTGATGCCAGAGGTCCATGCGGGAAGTCGGAGCTCCCTTCCGGGCGTCAGATCAGACGCTTCAGAGCTCCATGCTGGAAGGGAGAGCTCCATGCTGGAAGGGAGAGCTCCATGCTTGATGCCAGAAGTCCATGCGGGAAGTCGGAGCTCCCTTCCGGGCGTCAGATAAGACGCTTCAGAGCTCCATGCTGGAAGGGAGAGCTCCATGCTGGAAGGGAGAGCTCCATGCTTGATGCCAGAGGTCCATGCTTGATGCCAGAGGTCCATGCGGGAAGTCGGAGCTCCCTTCCGGGCGTCAGATCAGACGCTTCAGAGCTCCATGCTGGAAGGGAGAGCTCCATGCTGGAAGGGAGAGCTCCATGCTTGATGCCAGAGGTACATTGCGGGAAGTCGGAGCTCCCTACCGGGCGTCAGATCAGACGCTTCAGAGCTCCATGCTGGAAGGGAGATCTCCATGCTGGAAGGGAGAGCTCCATGCTTGATGCCAGAGGTCCATGCTTGATGCCAGAGGTCCATGCGGGAAGTCGGAGCTCCCTTCCGGGCGTCAGATCAGACGCTTCAGAGCTCCATGCTGGAAGGGAGAGCTCCATGCTTGATGCCAGAGGTCCATGCTTGATGCCAGAGGTCCATGCGGGAAGTCGGAGCTCCCTTCCGGGCGTCAGATCAGACGCTTCAGAGCTCCATGCTGGAAGGGAGAGCTCCATGCTGGAAGGGAGAGCTGTCGGAGCTCCCTTCCGGGCGTCGGATCAGACGCTTCAGAGCTCCATGCTGGAAGGGAGATCTCCATGCTGGAAGGGAGAGCTATCGGAGCTCCCTACCGGGCGTCAGATCAGACGCTTCAGAGCTCCATGCTGGAAGGGAGATCTCCATGCTGGAAGGGAGAGCTCCATGCTGGAAGGGAGAGCTCCATGCTTGATGCCAGAGGTCCATGCTTGATGCCAGAGGTCCATGCTTGATGCCAGAGGTACATTGCGGGAAGTCGGAGCTCCCTTCCGGGCGTCGGATCAGACGCTTCAGAGCTCCATGCTTGATGCCAGAGGTCCATGCTTGATGCCAGAGGTCCATGCTTGATGCCAGAGGTACATTGCGGGAAGTCGGAGCTCCCTACCGGGCGTCAGATCAGACGCTTCAGAGCTCCATGCTGGAAGGGAGATCTCCATGCTGGAAGGGAGAGCTGTCGGAGCTCCCTTCCGGGCGTCGGATCAGACGCTTCAGAGCTCCATGCTGGAAGGGAGATCTCCATGCTGGAAGGGAGAGCTGTCGGAGCTCCCTTCCGGGCGTCGGATCAGACGCTTCAGAGCTCCATGCTGGAAGGGAGATCTCCATGCTGGAAGGGAGAGCTCCATGCTGGAAGGGAGAGCTCCATGCTTGATGCCAGAGGTCCATGCTTGATGCCAGAGGTACATTGCGGGAAGTCGGAGCTCCCTACCGGGCGTCAGATCAGACGCTTCAGAGCTCCATGCTGGAAGGGAGAGCTCCATGCTGGAAGGGAGAGCTGTCGGAGCTCCCTTCCGGCGTCGGATCAGACGCTTCAGAGCTCCATGCTGGAAGGGAGATCTCCATGCTGGAAGGGAGAGCTGTCGGAGCTCCCTTCCGGGCGTCGGATCAGACGCTTCAGAGCTCCATGCTGGAAGGGAGATCTCCATGCTGGAAGGGAGAGCTCCATGCTTGATGCCAGAGGTCCATGCTTGATGCCAGAGGTCCATGCGGGAAGTCGGAGCTCCCTTCCGGGCGTCAGATCAGACGCTTCAGAGCTCCATGCTGGAAGGGAGAGCTCCATGCTGGAAGGGAGAGCTGTCGGAGCTCCCTTCCGGGCGTCGGATCAGACGCTTCAGAGCTCCATGCTGGAAGGGAGATCTCCATGCTGGAAGGGAGAGCTGTCGGAGCTCCCTTCCGGGCATCGGATCAGACGCTTCAGAGCTCCATGCTGGAAGGGAGAGCTCCATGCTGGAAGGGAGCGCTCCATGCTGGAAGGGAGAGCTCCATGCTTGATGCCAGAGGTCCATGCTTGATGCCAGAGGTCCATGCGGGAAGTCGGAGCTCCCTTCCGGGCGTCAGATCAGACGCTTCAGAGCTCCATGCTGGAAGGGAGAGCTCCAAGCTGGAAGGGAGAGCTCCAAGCTGGAAGGGAGAGCTCCATGCTGGAAAGTGATGCTCCTTGCTGGTGCGAGCGACCCAAGTAGTCATCTTCCCATTCAAATGAATGGAGTTTCTACCAGAGGCAGTTTCGCGTGTGAAGTACCGATTTCGGTCGTGTGGGGCGCTGTAGTCATCCCTTCCTCCATACCTCAGTGTGGTGGCTTCGGCTGTCCAAGTCTTTGCCGCTCCATGTCAGATCAGACGCTTCAGAGCTCCATGCTGGAAGGGAGAGCTCCATGCTTGATGCCAGAGGTCCATGCTTGATGCCAGAGGTACATTGCGGGAAGTCGGAGCTCCCTACCGGGCGTCAGATCAGACGCTTCAGAGCTCCATGCTGGAAGGGAGATCTCCATGCTGGAAGGGAGAGCTGTCGGAGCTCCCTTCCGGGCGTCGGATCAGACGCTTCAGAGCTCCATGCTGGAAGGGAGATCTCCATGCTGGAAGGGAGAGCTCCATGCTTGATGCCAGAGGTCCATGCTTGATGCCAGAGGTCCATGCGGGAAGTCGGAGCTCCCTTCCGGGCGTCAGATCAGACGCTTCAGAGCTCCATGCTGGAAGGGAGAGCTCCATGCTGGAAGGGAGAGCTCCATGCTTGATGCCAGAAGTCCATGCGGGAAGTCGGAGCTCCCTTCCGGGCGTCAGATAAGACGCTTCAGAGCTCCATGCTGGAAGGGAGAGCTCCATGCTGGAAGGGAGAGCTCCATGCTTGATGCCAGAGGTCCATGCTTGATGCCAGAGGTCCATGCGGGAAGTCGGAGCTCCCTTCCGGGCGTCAGATCAGACGCTTCAGAGCTCCATGCTG
>NW_026903566.1:0-3048 GCF_024500385.1 Phyllopteryx taeniolatus
TGTGTATAAAAGGAGTTAGCTCAAATAAACGAGGTGTGTCATTCAGTGAACCTGCACTCTGGTGTACATTTGATTGAATGCACCCTGAGACTCAGCACTCTGGTGATCGATGTATTGGGCACCCCTGAGCACTCTCGCGATCGATGTATTGGGCACCCCTGGTCTAGAGCTCTATACATGTAGGACTGAGCTACATCGCTGTCTCCGCTCCCCCGTCAAGACAGACGGCCACGGGTATGCTCGATTTAACTTTGCACACGGACACTAAATGAATTACCAGCCAGTCCCAAGTAGCTCATCAAAGCTGCGATAACGGACTACTGGTTTCTCACTGGGACGCTAAGTTAATTAACTTTCACCCCCAGCCAGCCTGAAGTGTCTCATCAAAAAAGACTTTTTTTGGGGGACACTGGCTTGATCACCAAGAAGGTGAGGAACCCGCTGTTTGGTGGCTCCTCATTAAGCAACAGTGACATTTGTTCCTTCTGTCTGGGGGGTGGGTGGAAACCACCCCTTTGGCAGCTGGCCATAAAAGCCGGAGCCCCCTTTGTTTGCTGGCTCTCGTTCGACCAACTTGCCGAAGACTGGCTTAGCCAGGAAGCCCCACCTCGCACCATGAGGTGGCGAGGACACATCGGACCCTACCCCACCACAGGGCATCCTGCCAGCGCTCCGAGCTACCCTTTTGTGTTCCGAACATCTTGTGAATAGCGACATACGGGCTCCGGCCGCCCTGCCTTGGAAAAAATGTTTTTCCTGCTATCCTTTTTTCCCCCTTCCTTTTCCGCCAAATCCACCTGTTCCCCGTGCAGACCAAACATCCGGGAAATCGACCAGCCTGCGTAAATTCTGTTCCATGCAAAGTAAATCCAGCTTGTGGTCTACTGAAAGTACAGATTAGTGCATATTTGTGTTTAGATGAACAAGAACAGGAACCCCCAGCTCTTTGCATTGTCAATACACGCTCATTCCACCCTCACATCACAACCTCAGCCTCTTCCTACCAATGCTTGTCCATCGTTTACTTTATCCTGCCTTGTTTCTTTCTAGATTCCCCCTGGTAGAGCTCATTAAATTTTCGATAAAAATTCACTACCTGTATCATTTGCGTGTGTTTGGGTTCGACAAAAGACCTCTGGCTATCGAGAACTCATCGAAATTCCTGGAGCAACTTTTAGATTTACAAGACAGATAAAAAGTTTGTCGTCTCTTTCTCCTAAATTTTATACGTCGAAAAAGTGACCCTTTACGAGACAAAGTAGCTTGATTTATAACGCTGAAACATAAAATCACGCTAAACCGGAAGTGACGGAGGAGTTGCGTCAGGTTTAAAACCTGGATAATGGTCAATTCCTACAGTTGTTCTCTTAATTCCATCCCACTCACACAAACCAGCCAAATCATCTGACACGTTTGTCAGGTCTATTGCTGTTCCTGATCCTGTCCTCATATTCATTTTTGTTCCTCTCCCATCATTCAAACACACCAGGTTTTTATCTCTATTATTTCCTCCACTACCACTCCGTTCTTATCATTATTGCCATCCCATAATGTACTATGCGCATTAAAATCCCCACACCATACCATCCTACCTGTCATATACATAACCAGTTCATCCAATAATTGAAGTGGAAGCTTCATACACGGATTCTTATAATTTATTATTTTTAAACCTTCTTTTGTAACCATTTATATAACTATCCATCCAGCCATTTTCAACACCGCTTATCCTGGTTAGGGTCGCGGGATGCTGGAGCCTATCCCAGCTGACTTCGGGCGAAAGGCGGACGACACCCTGAACTGGTCGCCAGTCAGTCACAGGGCACATTCACACTCACATTCACACCGTCGCTGAGTGGGAACTGAACCCACTAAAGTCAGGCGAGTGTACCACTACACCATCAGTGACCCATTTATCCATCCATCCATCCATTTTCTGAGCCGCTTCTCCTCACAAGGGTCGCGGGCGTGCTGGAGCCTATCCCAGCTGTCATCGGGCAGGAGGTGGGGTACACCCTGAACTGGTTGCCAGCCAATCGCAGTGACCCATTTATATTACTACATATTCTAATTCTATATATTTCCTTATAATTCTATATTGTATATGTTTTAGAAAAATCGCTCATCCACCTCCACTGCTCTATCTCTTCTAATGCTTTCATATCCATTAATTACAAAATCTAATGCTGTTTAAGCCTTGTTTCCTGGACACAGATAACATCAGGTTTCTTTTCAAGTTCTTTTGTGAATCCTTTAAACTCTTGTCCATTGTCTAATAAACCTCTAGCGTTCCATTATATTATTAGCATGATATTTGAAAAATCTGGGTCCTCTGCCCAGATGCTTCTGTTCCACTCCATTTTTGTGCCACATCCTTGCGGGCCTCATGCATGACAGGTTTTCTTTCACTCCCAAATCCTTCTCTGCTGCCTTAACACGACTTTCAATCCTTTCTTTTTTCTGTTTTACTGCAATTTCCACACAATTTATGACGTACGCCATACAGAGAATCACAGTTTCTTTTGGCATGCCAATATTCTCACTCTGTTTTTTATTTTGGACCCTCTTCACTGCTTTCATCACTGATTTTATTGACCACTTTAACCGGACTGATTTCGTCTTTCTTACTTTGCATCCACACCCAAATGTCACCCCGTGTGGTCCTCTACAATGACAGCATTTCTCCTCCACATTTTGGACAACTCTGTCTCCCTTGTGTCCATATCGCTGAAATTTGGAACATCTGAGAAGTCGTACCGGAAAAAATCAGACTTTTGCGTCTGTTGAGACGTATAACGGGGCTGGAAAACCACAGACAACAGCTCGAGAGATAAGATGTTGCCACCCAGTTTCAATCCGAGGACCTTTCGGGTGTAAGGTGAACGTGATAACCACTACACTATGGAAACTGCTGCTGCAGTTATGACGGAAGGTGGACTGGGCCACCACATGCTAAGGGGAGCTGCCAGCCGCAGGCAAGTTTCACGTGACCTGATGGAAAAAACAAAACAAAAGTGCATTTCACTGTTTTGGACCATAAATCATGGT
>NW_026903567.1:0-3045 GCF_024500385.1 Phyllopteryx taeniolatus
TCAGAATCAGAATCAGAATCAGAATCATCTTTATTTGCCAAGTATGTCCAAAACACACAAGGAATTTGTCTCCGGTCGTTGGAGCCGCTCTAGTACAACAGACAGTCAATTTACAGAACACTTTGGAGACAAAGACATTGACAAAAACCAATTGTGCAAAAAGATGCAGAGTCCTCTCGCACTTAGAGCAGTTCGAATGACTAATATTGCAATAGTCCGGTGCAATGACCAGGAGAAAGCGCGAACGCAGTCCCCCACTACCATAAATTATGCATGAGGATGGAGCTGCCAGGCAAGAGAGCTTGAGGAAGACCAAAGAGAAGGATGATGGATGTCGTGAGGGACGACATGAGGGCAGTTGGTGTTCGAGAGGAGGATGCAGAAGATAGGTTTACATGGAAAAGGATGACGCGCTGTGGCGACCCCGAAAGGGACAAGCCCAAAGGAAAAGAATAAGAAAAGAAGAATTCGGGTTTAAAAGAGACAAATGAGTGGCCTAAATTTAAAAAAATCTAATGGAAACAAACATCTAGTCGAATGTAACATATTGATAAGACTTCTGGTGACAACAGTTGGATGAGGCCTACTGAGGCCTGTTGTGCATGACAACCTTGCCGATTTTTTCATCTCCATGTTTTGGATGCACGTTCAAGAAGCATTATTAGTGATTCTCAACTGTTGTCACCCGCATGTTGCTGATGTTGCGAAGTCACAACCCACTTTCGTCTAAGTTGAAAACAAATTATTTTGTTTAAAACCAGCCTCTGAAAACATGCACAGTATATTACCTTTTTTTAATGCCGTTTCAAATGAGTTTGCTGTACCGCCAAAGTCACTTTGCTTGCCATGACGTCCACCAGCCAGGCTGGGGTGCACTGTATAGTGGAGTCTAACTCTGGCAAGCGGATTCAACATTTAAAAGCTAAATTTTATTCATACGGAATCAAGATGATAGATATCAATAACGTCTGTGTGATTAGCTGTAATTAAATTTTGAATTCCCAATTTCTATGCAGATATCAAAAATCAGAACCATCCTTCAGTTTTACTCGTATTATTAAACAAAGTTTTGAATATAATGTTGGGACAATATCATTAATTTAAACTCGAACGACCACTCTACAACGATGTCTTTCGTATTACATCCCAGTAGATGTCAGTAGCGCCCTATTGACTTTTCCTTATTTCACATGAAAACTAAATCCATGAGAAAAAAACTGTATGGGAAATGAATGGATGGATGATGTATCTCTAATTTAATGTAGCTAATTTGCAACATTGGGGTGCTATTGGTTAATCAGAATCTCAGAATCAGAATCATCTTTATTTGCCAAGTATGTCCAAAACACACAAGGAATTTGTCTCCGGTCGTTGGAGCCGCTCTAGTACAACAGACAGTCAATTTACAGAACACTTTGGAGACATAAAGACATTGACAAAAAAAACAACAACAAACAACAATTGTGCAAAAAGATGCAGAGTCCTCAGTTCGAATGGCTAATATCGCAATAGTCCGGTGCAATGACCATTGTGCAAAGGGCACTGAGACTTCAAGGAGTGTATGCGGTTTAAAGTGACGAGTACTGCGATAATCTGGGACAATGGTTGTGCAAATGTTACAGATACTCCTCAATCAGTGTGCAAATGGAGCAGATGCTACTCTGGCATGAGTGGCCACTATATGCAAATAGTGCAGCACGGCGATACAACTACAGTGAGTGCACGAGTAATACATAATACAGAAATGTGACAACGAACTCAAGTCAAAAAATTGCCAGCTTGTTGTAATGGAATTGTAAGTTAGCTGTTCAAGAAGTTGATTGCAAGAGGGAAGAAGCTGTTGGAATGTCTACTAGTTCTAGTTTGCATTGATCGGTAGCGCCTACCTGAGGGAAGGAGCTGGAAGAGCTGGTGACCAGGGTGGGGAGGGTCCGAGAGGATTTTGCACGCCCTTGTCTTAGTTCTGGCAGCGTGCAAGTCCTCAAGGGTGGGTAGGGGGGTACCGACAATCCTTTCAGCAGTTTTGATTGTCCGTTGCAGTCGGAGTTTGTCCTTTTTTGTAGCAGCACCAAACCAGACTGTGATGGAAGAACACAGGACAGATTCGATGACCGCTGTGTAGAACTGTCTCAGCAGCTCCGGTGGCAGGCCATGCTTTCTCAGAAGCCGCAGGAAGTACATCCTCTGCTGGGCCTTTTTGAGGACGGAGTTGATGTTGGTCGCCCACTTCAGGTCCTGGGAGATTGTAATTCCCAGGAACTTGAAGGTCTCGACGGTTGACACAAGGCAGCTGGACAGCGTGAGGGGCAGCTGTGGCAAAGGATGCCTCCTGAAGTCCACGATCATCTCTACAGTCTTGAGCGTGTTCAGCTCCAGATTGTGTCGGCCGCACCACAGCTCCAGCCGCTCCGCTTCCTGTCGATATGCAGACTCGTCACCGTCCTTGATGAGGCCGATGACAGTGGTGTCATCTGCAAACTTCAGGAGTTTGACAGTCGGGTTCGCTGAGGTGCAGTCGTTCGTGTAGAGAGAGAAGAGCAGCGGAGAGAGGACACAACCTTGGGGCGCCCAAGTGCTGATGCTGCGTGTGGATGAGGTGGCCTCCCCCAGCCTGACCTGCTGTGTCCTGCCCGTCAGAAAGCTGTAAATCCACTGGCAGATTGCAGGTGAGACGCTGAGCTGGAGAAGCTTGGATGAAAGGAGTTCAGGGATGATGGTGTTGAACGCTGAGCTGAAGTCCACGAACAGGATCCTTGCGTAGGTCCCTGCACTGTCGAGGTGTTCGAGGATGAAGTGCAGTCCCATGTTGACTGCATCATCCGCAGATCTGTTCGCTTGGTAGGCAAACTGCAGGGAGTCCAGCAGGGGACCTGTGACACTCTTGAGGTGGTCCAGCACAAGACGTTCAAAGGACTTCATGAACACAGATGTCAAAGCGACAGGCCTGTAGTCATTCAGACCCGAGATTGCAGGTTTCCTGGGGACTGGGATGAGATTTAGAGCGTGATGAGAGGCTGTAATCTGAACAATCTCCCATACGCCCTC
>NW_026903568.1:0-3042 GCF_024500385.1 Phyllopteryx taeniolatus
CTTCAGCATGGAGCCTCTGCTCCAGCATGGAGCTCTGAAGCGTCTGATCCGACGCCCGGAAGGGAGCTCCGACTTTCCCGCATGGACTTTCTGGCATCAAGCATGGAGCTCTCTCCCTTCCAGCATGGAGCTCTCCCCTTCCAGCATGGAGATCTCCCTTCCAGCATGGAGCTCTGAAGCGTCTGGATCTGACGCCCGGAAGGGAGCGCCGACTTCCCGCAAGGTACCTCTGGCCAATCAAGCAATGGAGCTCTCCCTTCAGCATGACTCCTCCCTTCCAGCATGGAGCTCTCCTTCCAGCAATGGAGCTCTGAAGGGCGTCTGATCCGACGGCCCGGAAGGGAGCTCCGACTTCCTTGCATGGACCTCGGCATCAAGCATGGACGCTCTGGCACAGGGAGCAGGGAGCGCTCCCTTCCAGCATGGAGCTCTCCCTTCCAGCATGGAGCTCTGAAGCGTCTTATCTGACGCCGGAAGGGAGCTCCGACTTCCCGCATGGACTTCTGGCATCAAGCATGGAGCTCTCCCTTCCAGCATGGAGCTCTCCCTTCCAGCATGGAGCTCTGAAGCGTCTGATCTGACGCCCGGAAGGGAGCTCCGACTTCCCGCATGGACCTCTGGCATCAAGCATGGACCTCTGGCATCAAGCATGGAGCTCTCCCTTCCAGCATGGAGATCTCCCTTCCAGCATGGAGCTCTGAAGCGTCTGATCTGACGCCCGGTAGGGAGCTCCGACTTCCCGCAATGTACCTCTGGCATCAAGCATGGAGCTCTCCCTTCCAGCATGGAGCTCTCCCTTCCAGCATGGAGCTCTGAAGCGTCTGATCTGACGCCCGGAAGGGAGCTCCGACTTCCCGCATGGACCTCTGGCATCAAGCATGGACCTCTGGCATCAAGCATGGAGCTCTCCCTTCCAGCATGGAGCTCTCCCTTCCAGCATGGAGCTCTGAAGCGTCTTATCTGACGCCCGGAAGGGAGCTCCGACTTCCCGCATGGACTTCTGGCATCAAGCATGGAGCTCTCCCTTCCAGCATGGAGCTCTCCCTTCCAGCATGGAGCTCTGAAGCGTCTGATCTGACGCCCGGAAGGGAGCTCCGACTTCCCGCATGGACCTCTGGCATCAAGCATGGACCTCTGGCATCAAGCATGGAGCTCTCCCTTCCAGCATGGAGATCTCCCTTCCAGCATGGAGCTCTGAAGCGTCTGATCCGACGCCCGGAAGGGAGCTCCGACAGCTCTCCCTTCCAGCATGGAGATCTCCCTTCCAGCATGGAGCTCTGAAGCGTCTGATCTGACGCCCGGTAGGGAGCTCCGACTTCCCGCAATGTACCTCTGGCATCAAGCATGGACCTCTGGCATCAAGCATGGAGCTCTCCCTTCCAGCATGGAGCTCTGAAGCGTCTGATCTGACATGGAGCGGCAAAGACTTGGACAGCCGAAGCCACCACACTGAGGTATGGAGGAAGGGATGACTACAGCGCCCCACACGACCGAAATCGGTACTTCACACGCGAAACTGCCTCTGGTAGAAACTCCATTCATTTGAATGGGAAGATGACTACTTGGGTCGCTCGCACCAGCAAGGAGCATCACTTTCCAGCATGGAGCTCTCCCTTCCAGCTTGGAGCTCTCCCTTCCAGCTTGGAGCTCTCCCTTCCAGCATGGAGCTCTGAAGCGTCTGATCTGACGCCCGGAAGGGAGCTCCGACTTCCCGCATGGACCTCTGGCATCAAGCATGGACCTCTGGCATCAAGCATGGAGCTCTCCCTTCCAGCATGGAGCGCTCCCTTCCAGCATGGAGCTCTCCCTTCCAGCATGGAGCTCTGAAGCGTCTGATCCGATGCCCGGAAGGGAGCTCCGACAGCTCTCCCTTCCAGCATGGAGATCTCCCTTCCAGCATGGAGCTCTGAAGCGTCTGATCCGACGCCCGGAAGGGAGCTCCGACAGCTCTCCCTTCCAGCATGGAGCTCTCCCTTCCAGCATGGAGCTCTGAAGCGTCTGATCTGACGCCCGGAAGGGAGCTCCGACTTCCCGCATGGACCTCTGGCATCAAGCATGGACCTCTGGCATCAAGCATGGAGCTCTCCCTTCCAGCATGGAGATCTCCCTTCCAGCATGGAGCTCTGAAGCGTCTGATCCGACGCCCGGAAGGGAGCTCCGACTTCCCGCATGGACTCTGATCAAGCATGGACCTTGGCATCAAGCATGGAGACTCTCCCTTCCAGCATGGAGATCTCTGCCAGCATGGAGCTCTGAAGCGTCTGATCTGACGCCCGGTAGGAGCTTCCGACTTCCGCAATGTACTCTGGGCATCAAGCATGGAGCCTTCCTTCCAGCATGGAGCTCTCCCTTCAGCATGGAGCTCTGAAAGCGTCTGATCTGACGCCGGGGGATCTCTCCGAATTCCCGCATGGACCTCTGGCATCAAGCATGGACCTCTGGCATCAAGGCATGGAGCATCTCCCTTCCAGCATGGAGCTCTCCTTCCCAGCATGGAGCTCTTAAGCGTCTTATCTGACGCCGGAAGGGAGCTCCGATTCCCGCATGGACTGGTCTGGCATGCTGCTTGGAGCTCTCCTTCCACATGGAGCTCCCCCTTCCAGCATGGAGCTCTGAAGGCGTCCTGATCTGACGCACGGGAAGGGAGATCCGACTTCCCGCATGGACCTCTTGGCATCAAGCATGGACCTCTGGCATCAAGCATGGAGCTCTCCCTTCCAGCATGGAGCTCTCCCTTCCAGCATGGAGCTCTGAAGCGTCTGATCCGACGCCCGGAAGGGAGCTCCGACTTCCCGCATGGACTTCTGGCATCAAGCATGGAGCTCTCCCTTCCAGCATGGAGCTCTCCCTTCCAGCATGGAGCTCTGAAGCGTCTGATCCGATGCCCGGAAGGGAGCTCCGACAGCTCTCCCTTCCAGCATGGAGATCTCCCTTCCAGCATGGAGCTCTGAAGCGTCTGATCTGACGCCCGGAAGGGAGCTCCGACTTCCCGCATGGACCTCTGGCATCAAGCATGGACCTCTGGCATCAAGCATGGACCTC
>NW_026903569.1:0-114894 GCF_024500385.1 Phyllopteryx taeniolatus
TTCGACACACTCGATCGTTGTGAATCCACCTTTCAGATGAGGTTTCTTCCAAGCCTCTCGGACTTCGTGCGGCCGAGCGGCGACCGTCAAAGCATTCGTTTCGCTCCAGTAGTATGCCTTTATTGACTAAATTCTAACATGACGACCTATTGATTTCGGCAGAACTTTTGAACCCTTAAGTTTGAGCTAGTAGGCTGTCGTTCGACACACTCGATCGTTGTGAATCCACCTTTCAGATGAGGTCTCTTCCAAGCCTCTCGGACTTCGTGCGGCCGAGCGGCGACCGTCAAAGCATTTCGTTTCGCTCCAGTAGTATGCCTATATTGACTAAATTCTAACATGACGACCTATCTGATTTCGGCAGAACTTTTGAACCCTTAAGTTTGAGCTAGTGGGCTGACGTTCGACACACTCGATCGTTGTGAATCCACCTTTCAGATGAGGTCTCTTCCAAGCCTCTCGGACTTCGTGCGGCCGAGCGGCGACCGTCAAAGCATTTCGTTTCGCTCCAGTAGTAGGCCTATATTGACTAAATTCTAACATGACGACCTATCTGATTTCGGCAGAACTTTTGAACCCTTAAGTTTGAGCTCGTCGGCTGACGTTCGACACACTCGATCGTTGTGAATCCACCTTTCAGATGAGGTCTCTTCCAAGCCTCTCGGACTTCGTGCGGCCGAGCGGCGACCGTCGAAGCATTCCGTTTCGCTCAAGTCGTAGGCCTTTATTGACTAAATTCTAACATGACGACCTATCTGATTTCGGCAGAACTTTTGAACCCTTAAGTTTGAGCTAGTGGGCTGACGTTCGACACAATCGATCGTTGTGAATCCACCTTTCAGATGAGGTCTCTTCCAAGCCTCTCGGACTTCGTGCGGTCGAGCGGACACCGTCGAAGCATTCCGTTTCGCTCCAGTCGTAGGCCTTTATTGACTAAATTCTAACATTACGACCTGTGATTTCGGCAGAACTTTTGAACCCTTAAGTTTGAGCTAGTAGGCTGACATTTGACACACACGATCGTTGTGAATCCACCTTTCAGATGAGGTCTCTTCCAAGCCTCTCGGAGGTCGTGCGGCCGAAACACGAGCGTCGAAGCATTCCGTTTCGCTCCAGTCGTAGGCCTTTATTGACTAAATTCTAACATGACGACCTGTCTGATTTCGGCAGAACTTTTGAACCCTTAAGTTTGAGCTCGTCGGCTGACGTTCGACACACTCGATCGTTGTGAATCCACCTTTCAGATGAGGTCTCTTCCATGCCTCTCGGACTTCGTGCGGCCGAGCGGCGACCGTCAAAGCATTTCGTTTCGCTCCAGTAGTAGGCCTATATTGACTAAATTGTAACATGAAGACCTATGTGATTTCGGCAGAACTTTTGAACCCTTAAGTTTGAGCTAGTAGGCTGTCGTTCGACACACTCGATCGTTGTGAATCCACCTTTCAGATGAGGTCTCTTCCAAGCCTCTCGGACTTCGTGCAGCCGAGCGGCGACAGTTAAAGCATTCGTTTCGCTCCAGTAGTATGCCTATATTGACTAAATTCTAACATGACGACCTATCTGATTTCGGCAGAACTTTTGAACCCTTAAGTTTGAGCTAGTAGGCTGTCGTTCGACACACTCGATCGTTGTGAATCCACCTTTCAGATGAGGCCTCTTCCAAGCCTCTGGACTTTGTGCGGCCGAGCGGCGACCGTCGAAGCATTCAATTTCGCTCCAGTAGTCGGCCTTTATTGACTAAATTGTAACATTACGACCTATGTGATTTCGGCAGAACTTTTGAACCCTTAAGTTTGAGCTAGTAGGCTGTCGTTCGACACACTCGATCGTTGTGAATCCAGCTTTCAGATGAGGTCTCTTCCAAGCCTCTCGGACTTCGTGCGGCCGAGCGGACACCGTCGAAGCATTCCGTTTCGCTCCAGTCGTAGGCCTTTATTGACTAAATTGTAACATGACGACCTATGTGATTTCGGCAGAACTTTTGAACCCTTAAGTTTGAGCTAGTGGCTGACGTTCGACACAATCGATCGTTGTGAATCCACCTTTCAGATGAGGTCTCTTCCAAGCCTCTCGGAGGTCGTGCGGCCAAAACACGAGCGTCGAAGCATTCCGTTTCGCTCGAGTTGTAGGCCTTTATTGACTAAATTCTAACATGACGACCTGTCTGATTTCGGCAGAACTTTTGAACCCTTAAGTTTGAGCTCGTCGGCTGACGTTCGACACACTCGATCGTTGTGAATCCACCTTTCAGATGAGGTCTCTTCCATGCCTCTCGGACTTCGTGCGGCCGAGCGGCGACCGTCAAAGCATTTCGTTTCGCTCCAGTAGTAGGCCTATATTGACTAAATTGTAACATGACGACCTATGTGATTTCGGCAGAACTTTTGAACCCTTAAGTTTGAGCTAGTGGGCTGACGTTCGACACAATCGATCGTTGTGAATCCACCTTTCAGATGAGGCCTCTTCCAAGCCTCTTGGACTTCGTGCAAGCCGAGCGGCGACCGTCGAAGCATTCAATTTCGCTCCAGTAGTAGGCCTTTATTGACTAAATTCTAACATGACGACCTATCTGATTTCGGCAGAACTTTTGAAACCTTAAGTTTGAGCTCGTCGGCTGACGTTCGACACACTCGATCGTTGTGAATCCACCTTTCAGATGAGGTCTCTTCCAAGCCTCTCGGACTTCGTGCGGCCGAGCGGCGACCGTCAAAGCATTTCGTTTCGCTCCAGTAGTAGGCCTATATTGACTAAATTGTAACATGACGACCTATGTGATTTCGGCAGAACTTTTGAACCCTTAAGTTTGAGCTAGTGGGCTGACGTTCGACACAATCGATCGTTGTGAATCCACCTTTCAGATGAGGTCTCTTCCAAGCCTCTCGGAGGTCGTGCGGCCGAAACACGATCGTCGAAGCATTCCGTTTCGCTCAAGTCGTAGGCCTTTATTGACTAAATTCTAACATGACGACCTATCTGATTTCGGCAGAACTTTTGAACTCTTAAGTTTGAGCTAGTAGGCTGTCGTTCGACACACTCGATCCTTGTGAATCCACCTTTCAGATGAGGTCTCTTCCAAGCCTCTCGGACTTCGTGCGGCCGAGCGGCGACCGTCGAAGCATTCGTTTCGCTCCAGTAGTAGGCCTTTATTGACTAAATTGTAACGTGACGACCTATGTGATTTCGGCAGACTTTTGAACCCTTAAGTTTGAGCTAGTAGGTTGACATTCGACACACTCGATCGTTGTGAATCCACCTTTCAGATGAGGTCTCTTCCAAGCCTCTCGGAGGTCGTGCGGCCGAAACACGATCGTCGAAGCATTCCGTTTCGCTCAAGTCGTAGGCCTTTATTGACTAAATTCTAACATGACGACCTATCTGATTTCGGCAGAACTTTTGAACTCTTAAGTTTGAGCTAGTGGGCTGACGTTCGACACAATCGATCGTTGTGAATCCACCTTTCAGATGAGGTCTCTTCCAAGCCTCTCGGCCTTCGTGCGGCCGAGCGGCGACCGTCAAAGCATTTCGTTTCGCTCCAGTTGTAGGCCTATATTGACTAAATTGTAACATGACGACCTATGTGATTTCGGCAGAACTTTTGAACCCTTAATTTGAGCTAGTGGGCTGACGTTCGACACAATCGATCGTTGTGAATCCACCTTTCAGATGAGGCCTCTTCCAAGCCTCTTGGACTTCGTGCGGGCCGAACGGCGACCGTCGAAGCATTCAATTTCGCTCCAGTAGTAGGCCTTTATTGACTAAATTGTAACATGACGACCTATGTGATTTCGGCAGAAGTTTTGAACCCTTAAGTTTGAGCTAGTAGGCTGTCGTTCGACACATTCGATCCTTGTGAATCCACCTTTCAGATGAGGTCTCTTCCAAGCCTCTCGGACTTCGTGCGGCCGAGCGGCGACCGTCGAAGCATTCCGTTTCGCTCCAGTAGTAGGCCTTTATTGACTAAATTGTAACGTGACGACCTATGTGATTTCGGCAGAACTTTTGAACCCTTAAGTTTGAGCTAGTAGGTTGACATTCGACACACTCGATCGTTGTGAATCCACCTTTCAGATGAGGTCTCTTCCAAGCCTCTCGGAGGTCGTGCGGCCGAAACACGAGCGTCGAAGCATTCCGTTTCGCTCCAGTAGTAGGCCTTTATTGACTAAATTCTAACATGACGACCTGTGATTTCGGCAGAACTTTTGAACCCTTAAGTTTGAGCTAGTGGGCTGACGTTCGACACAATCGATCGTTGTGAATCCACCTTTCAGATGAGGCCTCTTCCAAGCCTCTCGGACTTCGTGCGGTCGAGCGGACACCGTCGAAGCATTCCGTTTCGCTCCAGTCGTAGGCCTTTATTGACTAAATTCTAACATTACGACCTGTGATTTCGGCAGAACTTTTGAACCCTTAAGTTTGAGCTAGTAGGCTGACATTTGACACACACGATCGTTGTGAATCCACCTTTCAGATGAGGTCTCTTCCAAGCCTCTCGGAGGTCGTGCGGCCGAAACACGAGCGTCGAAGCATTCCGTTTCGCTCCAGTCGTAGGCCTTTATTGACTAAATTCTAACATGACGACCTGTCTGATTTCGGCAGAACTTTTGAACCCTTAAGTTTGAGCTCGTCGGCTGACGTTCGACACACTCGATCGTTGTGAATCCACCTTTCAGATGAGGTCTCTTCCATGCCTCTCGGACTTCGTGCGGCCGAGCGGCGACCGTCAAAGCATTTCGTTTCGCTCCAGTAGTAGGCCTATATTGACTAAATTGTAACATGAAGACCTATGTGATTTCGGCAGAACTTTTGAACCCTTAAGTTTGAGCTAGTAGGCTGTCGTTCGACACACTCGATCGTTGTGAATCCACCTTTCAGATGAGGTCTCTTCCAAGCCTCTCGGACTTCGTGCGGCCGAGCGGCGACCGTTAAAGCATTTCGTTTCGCTCCAGTAGTATGCCTATATTGACTAAATTCTAACATGACGACCTATCTGATTTCGGCAGAACTTTTGAACCCTTAAGTTTGAGCTAGTAGGCTGTCGTTCGACACACTCGATCGTTGTGAATCCACCTTTCAGATGAGGCCTCTTCCAAGCCTCTTGGACTTTGTGCGGCCGAGCGGCGACCGTCGAAGCATTCAATTTCGCTCCAGTAGTCGGCCTTTATTGACTAAATTGTAACATTACGACCTATGTGATTTCGGCAGAACTTTTGAACCCTTAAGTTTGAGCTAGTAGGCTGTCGTTCGACACACTCGATCGTTGTGAATCCAGCTTTCAGATGAGGTCTCTTCCAAGCCTCTCGGACTTCGTGCGGCCGAGCGGACACCGTCGAAGCATTCCGTTTCGCTCCAGTCGTAGGCCTTTATTGACTAAATTCTAACATGACGACCTATCTGATTTCGGCAGAACTTTTGAACCCTTAAGTTTAAGCTAGTGGGCTGACGTTCGACACAATCGATCATTGTGAATACATCTTTCAGATGAGGTCTCTTCCAAGCCTCTCGGCCTTCGTGCGGCCGAGCGGCGACCGTCAAAGCATTTCGTTTCGCTCCAGTAGTAGGCCTATATTGACTAAATTGTAACATGACGACCTATGTGATTTCGGCAGAACTTTTGAACCCTTAAGTTTGAGCTAGTGGGCTGACGTTCGACACAATCGATCGTTGTGAATCCACCTTTCAGATGAGGTCTCTTCCAAGCCTCTCGGAGGTCGTGCGGCCAAAACACGAGCGTCGAAGCATTCCGTTTCGCTCGAGTTGTAGGCCTTTATTGACTAAATTGTAACATGACGACCTATGTGATTTCGGCAGAAGTTTTGAACCCTTAAGTTTGAGCTAGTAGGCTGTCATTCGACACACTCGATCCTTGTGAATCCACCTTTCAGATGAGGTCTCTTCCAAGCCTCTCGGACTTCGGGCGGCCGAGCGGCGACCGTCAAAGCATTTCGTTTCGCTCCAGTAGTAGGCCTATATTGACTAAATTGTAACATGACGACCTATGTGATTTCGGCAGAACTTTTGAACCCTTAAGTTTGAGCTAGTGGGCTGACGTTCGACACACTCGATCGTTGTGAATCCACCTTTCAGATGAGGTCTCTTCCAAGCCTCTCGGAGGTCGTGCGGCCGAAACACGATCGTCGAAGCATTCCGTTTCGCTCAAGTCGTAGGCCTTTATTGACTAAATTCTAACATGACGACCTATCTGATTTCGGCAGAACTTTTGAACTCTTAAGTTTGAGCTAGTGGGCTGACGTTCGACACAATCGATCGTTGTGAATCCACCTTTCAGATGAGGTCTCTTCCAAGCCTCTCGGACTTCGTGCGGCCGAGCGGCGACCGTCAAAGCATTTCGTTTCGCTCCAGTAGTAGGCCTATATTGACTAAATTGTAACATGACGACCTATGTGATTTCGGCAGAACTTTTGAACCCTTAAATTTGAGCTAGTGGGCTGACGTTCGACACAATCGATCGTTGTGAATCCACCTTTCAGATGAGGCCTCTTCCAAGCCTCTTGGACTTCGTGCGGGCCGAACGGCGACCGTCGAAGCATTCAATTTCGCTCCAGTAGTAGGCCTTTATTGACTAAATTGTAACATGACGACCTATGTGATTTCGGCAGAAGTTTTGAACCCTTAAGTTTGAGCTAGTAGGCTGTCATTCGACACACTCGATCCTTGTGAATCCACCTTTCAGATGAGGTCTCTTCCAAGCCTCTCGGACTTCGTGCGGCCGAGCGGCGACCGTCGAAGCATTCCGTTTCGCTCCAGTAGTAGGCCTTTATTGACTAAATTGTAACGTGACGACCTATGTGATTTCGGCAGACTTTTGAACCCTTAAGTTTGAGCTAGTAGGTTGACATTCGACACACTCGATCGTTGTGAATCCACCTTTCAGATGAGGTCTCTTCCAAGCCTCTCGGAGGTCGTGCGGCCGAAACACGAGCGTCAAAGCATTTCGTTTCGCTCAAGTCGTAGGCCTTTATTGACTAAATTCTAACATGACGACCTATCTGATTTCGGCAGAACTTTTGATCTCTTAAGTTTGAGCTAGTGGGCTGACGTTCGACACAATCGATCGTTGTGAATCCACCTTTCAGATGAGGTCTCTTCCAAGCCTCTCGGCCTTCGTGCGGCCGAGCGGCGACCGTCAAAGCATTTCGTTTCGCTCCAGTTGTAGGCCTATATTGACTAAATTGTAACATGACGACCTATGTGATTTCGGCAGAACTTTTGAACCCTTAAATTTGAGCTAGTGGGCTGACGTTCGACACAATCGATCGTTGTGAATCCACCTTTCAGATGAGGCCTCTTCCAAGCCTCTTGGACTTCGTGCGGGCCGAACGGCGACCGTCGAAGCATTCAATTTCGCTCCAGTAGTAGGCCTTTATTGACTAAATTGTAACATGACGACCTATGTGATTTCGGCAGAAGTTTTGAACCCTTAAGTTTGAGCTAGTAGGCTGTCGTTCGACACACTCGATCCTTGTGAATCCACCTTTCAGATGAGGTCTCTTCCAAGCCTCTCGGACTTCGTGCGGCCGAGCGGCGACCGTCGAAGCATTCCGTTTCGCTCCAGTAGTAGGCCTTTATTGACTAAATTGTAACGTGACGACCTATGTGATTTCGGCAGAACTTTTGAACCCTTAAGTTTGAGCTAGTAGGTTGACATTCGACACACTCGATCGTTGTGAATCCACCTTTCAGATGAGGTCTCTTCCAAGCCTCTCGGAGGTCGTGCGGCCGAAACACGAGCGTCGAAGCATTCCGTTTCGCTCCAGTAGTAGGCCTTTATTGACTAAATTCTAACATGACGACCTATCTGATTTCGGCAGAACTTTTGAACCCTTAAGTTTGAGCTAGTGGGCTGACGTTCGACACAATCGATCGTTGTGAATCCACCTTTCAGATGAGGTCTCTTCCAAGCCTCTTGGACTTCATGCGGTCGAGCGGACACCGACGAAGCATTCCGTTTCGCTCCAGTCGTAGGCCTTTATTGACTAAATTCTAACATGACGACCTGTGATTTCGGCAGAACTTTTGAACCCTTAAGTTTGAGCTAGTGGGCTGACGTTCGACACAATCGATCGTTGTGAATCCACCTTTCAGATGAGGCCTCTTCCAAGCCTCTTGGACTTCGTGCGGGCCGAGCGGCGACCGTCGAAGCATTCAATTTCGCTCCAGTAGTAGGCCTTTATTGACTAAATTGTAACATGACGACCTTTGTGATTTCGGAAGAACTTTTGAACCCTTAAGTTTGAGCTAGTAGGCTGTCGTTCGACACACTCGATCGTTGTGAATCCACCTTTCAGATGAGGTCTCTTCCAAGCCTCTCGGACTTCGTGCGGCCGAAGCGGCGACCGTCGAAGCATTCAATTTCGCTCCAGTAGTAGGCCTTTATTGACTAAATTGTAACATGACGACCTATGTGATTTCGGCAGAACCTTTGAACCCTTAAGTTTGAGCTAGTAGGCTGTCGTTCGACACACTCGATCGTTGTGAATCCACCTTTCAGATGAGGTCTCTTCCAAGCCTCTCGGACTTCGTGCGGCCGAAGCGGCGACCGTCGAAGCATTCCGTTTCGCTCCAGTAGTAGGCCTTTATTGACTAAATTCTAACATGACGACCTATCTGATTTCGGCAGAACTTTTGAACTCTTAAGTTTGAGCTAGTGGGCTGACGTTCGACACAATCGATCGTTGTGAATCCACCTTTCAGATGAGGTCTCTTCCAAGCCTCTCGGCCTTCGTGCGGCCGAGCGGCGACCGTCAAAGCATTTCGTTTCGCTCCAGTAGTAGGCCTATATTGACTAAATTGTAACATGACGACCTATGTGATTTCGGCAGAACTTTTGAACCCTTAAGTTTGAGCTAGTGGGCTGACGTTCGACACAATCGATCGTTGTGAATCCACCTTTCAGATGAGGCCTCTTCCAAGCCTCTTGGACTTCGTGCGGGCCGAACGGCGACCGTCGAAGCATTCAATTTCGCTCCAGTAGTAGGCCTTTATTGACTAAATTGTAACATGACGACCTATGTGATTTCGGCAGAAGTTTTGAACCCTTAAGTTTGAGCTAGTAGGCTGTCGTTCGACACACTCGATCCTTGTGAATCCACCTTTCAGATGAGGTCTCTTCCAAGCCTCTCGGACTTCGTGCGGCCGAGCGGCGACCGTCGAAGCATTCCGTTTCGCTCCAGTAGTAGGCCTTTATTGACTAAATTGTAACGTGACGACCTATGTGATTTCGGCAGAACTTTTGAACCCTTAAGTTTGAGCTAGTAGGTTGACATTCGACACACTCGATCGTTGTGAATCCACCTTTCAGATGAGGTCTCTTCCAAGCCTCTCGGAGGTCGTGCGGCCGAAACACGAGCGTCGAAGCATTCCGTTTCGCTCCAGTAGTAGGCCTTTATTGACTAAATTCTAACATGACGACCTATCTGATTTCGGCAGAACTTTTGAACCCTTAAGTTTGAGCTAGTGGGCTGACGTTCGACACAATCGATCGTTGTGAATCCACCTTTCAGATGAGGTCTCTTCCAAGCCTCTCGGCCTTCGTGCGGCCGAGCGGCGACCGTCAAAGCATTTCGTTTCGCTCCAGTAGTAGGCCTATATTGACTAAATTGTAACATGACGACCTATGTGATTTCGGCAGAACTTTTGAACCCTTAAGTTTGAGCTAGTGGGCTGACGTTCGACACAATCGATCGTTGTGAATCCACCTTTCAGATGAGGCCTCTTCCAAGCCTCTTGGACTTCGTGCGGGCCGAGCGGCGACCGTCGAAGCATTCAATTTCGCTCCAGTAGTAGGCCTTTATTGACTAAATTGTAACATGACGACCTATGTGATTTCGGCAGAACTTTTGAACCCTTAAGTTTGAGCTAGTAGGCTGTCGTTCGACACACTCGATCGTTGTGAATCCACCTTTCAGATGAGGTCTCTTCCAAGCCTCTCGGACTTCGTGCGGCCGAGCGGCGACCGTCGAAGCATTCCGTTTCGCTCCAGTAGTAGGCCTTTATTGACTAAATTGTAACGTGACGACCTATGTGATTTCGGCAGAGTTTTGAACCCTTAAGTTTGAGCTAGTAGGTTGACATTCGACACACTCGATCGTTGTGAATCCACCTTTCAGATGAGGTCTCTTCCAAGCCTCTCGGAGGTCGTGCGGCCGAAACACGAGCGTCAAAGCATTTCGTTTCGCTCAAGTCGTAGGCCTTTATTGACTAAATTCTAACATGACGACCTATCTGATTTCGGCAGAACTTTTGAACTCTTAAGTTTGAGCTAGTGGGCTGACGTTCGACACAATCGATCGTTGTGAATCCACCTTTCAGATGAGGTCTCTTCCAAGCCTCTCGGCCTTCGTGCGGCCGAGCGGCGACCGTCAAAGCATTTCGTTTCGCTCCAGTAGTAGGCCTATATTGACTAAATTGTAACATGACGACCTATGTGATTTCGGCAGAACTTTTGAACCCTTAAATTTGAGCTAGTGGGCTGACGTTCGACACAATCGATCGTTGTGAATCCACCTTTCAGATGAGGCCTCTTCCAAGCCTCTTGGACTTCGTGCGGGCCGAACGGCGACCGTCGAAGCATTCAATTTCGCTCCAGTAGTAGGCCTTTATTGACTAAATTGTAACATGACGACCTATGTGATTTCGGCAGAAGTTTTGAACCCTTAAGTTTGAGCTAGTAGGCTGTCGTTCGACACACTCGATCCTTGTGAATCCACCTTTCAGATGAGGTCTCTTCCAAGCCTCTCGGACTTCGTGCGGCCGAGCGGCGACCGTCGAAGCATTCCGTTTCGCTCCAGTAGTAGGCCTTTATTGACTAAATTGTAACGTGACGACCTATGTGATTTCGGCAGAACTTTTGAACCCTTAAGTTTGAGCTAGTAGGTTGACATTCGACACACTCGATCGTTGTGAATCCACCTTTCAGATGAGGTCTCTTCCAAGCCTCTCGGAGGTCGTGCGGCCGAAACACGAGCGTCGAAGCATTCCGTTTCGCTCCAGTAGTAGGCCTTTATTGACTAAATTCTAACATGACGACCTATCTGATTTCGGCAGAACTTTTGAACCCTTAAGTTTGAGCTAGTGGGCTGACGTTCGACACAATCGATCGTTGTGAATCCACCTTTCAGATGAGGTCTCTTCCAAGCCTCTTGGACTTCGTGCGGTCGAGCGGACACCGTCGAAGCATTCCGTTTCGCTCCAGTCGTAGGCCTTTATTGACTAAATTCTAACATGACGACCTGTGATTTCGGCAGAACTTTTGAACCCTTAAGTTTGAGCTAGTGGGCTGACGTTCGACACAATCGATCGTTGTGAATCCACCTTTCAGATGAGGCCTCTTCCAAGCCTCTTGGACTTCGTGCGGGCCGAGCGGCGACCGTCGAAGCATTCAATTTCGCTCCAGTAGTAGGCCTTTATTGACTAAATTGTAACATGACGACCTTTGTGATTTCGGAAGAACTTTTGAACCCTGAAGTTTGAGCTAGTAGGCTGTCGTTCGACACACTCGATCGTTGTGAATCCACCTTTCAGATGAGGTCTCTTCCAAGCCTCTCGGACTTCGTGCGGCCAAGCGGCGACCGTCGAAGCATTCAATTTCGCTCCAGTAGTAGGCTTTTTTTGACTAAATTGTAACATGACGACCTATGTGATTTCGGGAGAACCTTTGAACCCTTAAGTTTGAGCTAGTAGGCTGTCGTTCGACACACTCGATCGTTGTGAATCCACCTTTCAGATGAGGTCTCTTCCAAGCCTCTCGGACTTCGTGCGGCCAAGCGGCGACCGTCGAAGCATTCCGTTTCGCTCCAGTAGTAGGCCTTTATTGACTAAATTCTAACATGACGACCTGTCTGATTTCGGCAGAACTTTTGAACTCTTAAGTTTGAGCTAGTGGGCTGACGTTCGACACAATCGATCGTTGTGAATCCACCTTTCAGATGAGGTCTCTTCCAAGCCTCTCGGCCTTCGTGCGGCCGAGCGGCGACCGTCAAAGCATTCAGTTTCGCTCCAGTAGTAGGCCTTTATTGACGAAATTGTAACATGACGACCTATGTGATTTCGGCAGGACTTTTGAACCCTTAAATTTTAGCTAGTGGGCTGACGTTCGACACAATCGATCGTTGTGAATCCACCTTTCAGATGAGGCCTCTTCCAAGCCTCTTGGACTTCGTGCGGGCCGAGCGGCGACCGTCGAAGCATTCCGTTTCGCTCCAGTAGTAGGCCTTTATTGACTAAATTGTAACGTGACGACCTATGTGATTTCGGCAGAACTTTTGAACCCTTAAGTTTGAGCTAGTAGGCTGACATTCGACACACTCGATCGTTGTGAATCCACCTTTCAGATGAGGTCTCTTCCAAGCCTCTCGGAGGTCGTGCGGCCGAAACACGAGCGTCGAAGCATTCCGTTTCGCTCCAGTAGTAGGCCTTTATTGACTAAATTCTAACATGACGACCTATCTGATTTCGGCAGAACTTTTGAACCCTTAAGTTTGAGCTAGTGGGCTGACGTTCGACACAATCGATCGTTGTGAATCCACCTTTCAGATGAGGTCTCTTCCAAGCCTCTTGGACTTCGTGCGGTCGAGCGGACACCGTCGAAGCATTCCGTTTCGCTCCAGTCGTAGGCCTTTATTGACTAAATTCTAACATGACGACCTGTGATTTCGGCAGAACTTTTGAACCCTTAAGTTTGAGCTAGTGGGCTGACGTTCGACACAATCGATCGTTGTGAATCCACCTTTCAGATGAGGCCTCTTCCAAGCCTCTTGGACTTCGTGCGGGCCGAGCGGCGACCGTCGAAGCATTCAATTTCGCTCCAGTAGTAGGCCTTTATTGACTAAATTGTAACATGACGACCTTTGTGATTTCGGAAGAACTTTTGAACCCTGAAGTTTGAGCTAGTAGGCTGTCGTTCGACACACTCGATCGTTGTGAATCCACCTTTCAGATGAGGTCTCTTCCAAGCCTCTCGGACTTCGTGCGGCCAAGCGGCGACCGTCGAAGCATTCAATTTCGCTCCAGTAGTAGGCCTTTATTGACTAAATTGTAACATGACGACCTATGTGATTTCGGGAGAACCTTTGAACCCTTAAGTTTGAGCTAGTAGGCTGTCGTTCGACACACTCGATCGTTGTGAATCCACCTTTCAGATGAGGTCTCTTCCAAGCCTCTCGGACTTCGTGCGGCCGAGCGGCGACCGTCGAAGCATTCCGTTTCGCTCCAGTGGTAGGCCTTTATTGACTAAATTGTAACGTGACGACCTATGTGATTTCGGCAGAACTTTTGAACCCTTAAGTTTGAGCTAGTAGGCTGACATTCGACACACTCGATCGTTGTGAATCCACCTTTCAGATGAGGTCTCTTCCAAGCCTCTCGGAGGTCGTGCGGCCGAAACACGAGCGTCGAAGCTTTCCGTTTCACTCCAGTCGTAGGCCTTTATTGACTAAATTCTAACATGACGACCTATCTTATTTCGGCAGAACTTTTGAACTCTTAAGTTTGAGCTAGTGGGCTGACGTTCCACACAATCGATCGTTGTGAATCCACCTTTCAGATGAGGCCTCTTCCAAGCCTCTTGGACTTCGTGCGGCCGAGCGGCGACCGTCGAAGCATTCAATTTCGCTCCAGTAGTAGGCCTTTATTGACTAAATTGTAACATGACGACCTATGTGATTTCGGCAGAACTTTTGAACCCTTAAGTTTGAGCTAGTAGGCTGTCGTTCGACACAATCGATCGTTGTGAATACACCTTTCAGATGAGGTCTCTTCCAAGCCTCTCGGACTTCGTGCGGCCGAGCGGCGACCGTCAAAGCATTTCGTTTCGCTCCAGTAGTAGGCCTATATTGACTAAATTGTAACATGACGACCTATGTGATTTCGGCAGAACTTTTGAACCCTTAAGTTTGAGCTAGTGGGCTGACGTTCGACACAATCGATCGTTGTGAATCCACCTTTCAGATGAGGCCTCTTCCAAGCCTCTTGGACTTCGTGCGGGCCGAGCGGCGACCGTCGAAGCATTCAATTTCGCTCCAGTAGTAGGCCTTTATTGACTAAATTCTAACATGACGACCTGTGATTTCGGCAGAACTTTTGAACCCTTAAGTTTGAGCTAGTAGGCTGACATTCGACACAATCGATCGTTGTGAATCTACCTTTCAGATGAGGTCTCTTCCAAGCCTCTCGGAGGTCGTGCGGCCGAAACACGAGCGTCGAAGCATTCCGTTTCGCTCAAGTCGTAGGCCTTTATTGACTAAATTCTAACATGACGACCTATCTGATTTCGGCAGAACTTTTGAACCCTTAAGTTTGAGCTAGTGGGCTGACGTTCGACACAATCGATCGTTGTGAATCCACCTTTCAGATGAGGTCTCTTCCAAGCCTCTCGGACTTCGTGCGGTCGAGCGGACACCGTCGAAGCATTCCGTTTCGCTCCAGTCGTAGGCCTTTATTGACTAAATTCTAACATTACGACCTGTGATTTCGGCAGAACTTTTGAACCCTTAAGTTTGAGCTAGTAGGCTGACATTTGACACACACGATCGTTGTGAATCCACCTTTCAGATGAGGTCTCTTCCAAGCCTCTCGGAGGTCGTGCGGCCGAAACACGAGCGTCGAAGCATTCCGTTTCGCTCCAGTCGTAGGCCTTTATTGACTAAATTCTAACATGACGACCTGTCTGATTTCGGCAGAACTTTTGAACCCTTAAGTTTGAGCTCGTCGGCTGACGTTCGACACACTCGATCGTTGTGAATCCACCTTTCAGATGAGGTCTCTTCCATGCCTCTCGGACTTCGTGCGGCCGAGCGGCGACCGTCAAAGCATTTCGTTTCGCTCCAGTAGTAGGCCTATATTGACTAAATTGTAACATGAAGACCTATGTGATTTCGGCAGAACCTTTGAACCCTTAAGTTTGAGCTAGTAGGCTGTCGTTCGACACACTCGATCGTTGTGAATCCACCTTTCAGATGAGGCCTCTTCCAAGCCTCTTGGACTTCGTGCGGGCCGAGCGGCGACCGTCGAAGCATTCAATTTCGCTCCAGTAGTAGGCCTTTATTGACTAAATTCTAACATGACGACCTGTGATTTCGGCAGAACCTTTGAACCCTTAAGTTTGAGCTAGTGGGCTGACGTTCGACACACTCGATCGTTGTGAATCCACCTTTCAGATGAGGTCTCTTCCAAGCCTCTCGGACTTCGTGCGGCCGAGCGGCCACCGTTGAAGCATTCCGTTTCGCTCCAGTCGTAGGCCTTTATTGACTAAATTCTAACATGACGACCTGTCTGATTTCGGCAGAACTTTTGAACCCTTAAGTTTGAGCTCGTCGGCTGACGTTCGACACACTCGATCGTTGTGAATCCACTTTTCAGATGAGGCCTCTTCCAAGCCTCTTGGACTTCGTGCGGCCGAGCGGCGACCGTCGAAGCATTCAATTTCGCTCCAGTAGTAGGCCTTTATTGACTAAATTGTAACATGACGACCTATGTGATTTCGGCAGAACTTTTGAACCCTTAAGTTTGAGCTAGTAGGCTGTCGTTCGACACACTCGATCGTTGTGAATCCACCTTTCAGATGAGGTCTCTTCCAAGCCTCTCGGACTTCGTGCGGCCGAGCGGACACCGTCGAAGCATTCCGTTTCGCTCCAGTCGTAGGCCTTTATTGACTAAATTCTAACATGACGATCTGTGATTTCGGCAGAACTTTTGAACCCTTAAGTTTGAGCTAGTAGGCTGTCGTTCGACACACTCGATCGTTGTGAATCCACCTTTCAGATGAGGTCTCTTCCAAGCCTCTCGGACTTCGTGCGGCCGAGCGGCGACCGTCGAAGCATTCCGTTTCGCTCCAGTAGTAGGCCTTTATTGACTAAATTCTAACATTACGACCTGTGATTTCGGCAGAACTTTTGAACCCTTAAGTTTGAGCTAGTAGGCTGACATTCGACACACACGATCTTTGTGAATCCACCTTTCAGATGAGGTCTCTTCCAAGCCTCTCGGAGGTCGTGCGGCCGAAACACGAGCGTCGAAGCATTCCGTTTCGCTCCAGTCGTAGGCCTTTATTGACTAAATTCTAACATGACGACCTGTCTGATTTCGGCAGAACTTTTGAACCCTTAAGTTTGAGCTCGTCGGCTGACGTTCGACACACTCGATCGTTGTGAATCCACCTTTCAGATGAGGTCTCTTCCAAGCCTCTCGGACTTCGTGCGGCCGAGCGGCGACCGTCAAAGCATTTCGTTTCGCTCCAGTAGTAGGCCTATATTGACTAAATTGTAACATGACGACCTATGTGATTTCGGCAGAACTTTTGAACCCTTAAGTTTGAGCTAGTAGGCTGACATTCGACACACACGATCGTTGTGAATCCACCTTTCAGATGAGGTCTCTTCCAAGCCTCTCGGAGGTCGTGCGGCCGAAACACGAGCGTCGAAGCATTCCGTTTCGCTCCAGTCGTAGGCCTTTATTGACTAAATTCTAACATGACGACCTGTCTGATTTCGGCAGAACTTTTGAACCCTTAAGTTTGAGCTCGTCGGCTGACGTTCGACACACTCGATCGTTGTGAATCCACCTTTCAGATGAGGTCTCTTCCATGCCTCTTGGACTTCGTGCGGCCGAGCGGCGACCGTCAAAGCATTTCGTTTCGCTCCAGTAGTAGGCCTATATTGACTAAATTGTAACATGAAGACCTATGTGATTTCGGCAGAACTTTTGAACCCTTAAGTTTGAGCTAGTAGGCTGTCGTTCGACACACTCGATCGTTGTGAATCCACCTTTCAGATGAGGCCTCTTCCAAGCCTCTTGGACTTCGTGCGGGCCGAGCGGCGACCGTCGAAGCATTCAATTTCGCTCCAGTAGTAGGCCTTTATTGACTAAATTCTAACATGACGACCTGTGATTTCGGCAGAACTTTTGAACCCTTAAGTTTGAGCTAGTGGGCTGACGTTCGACACACTCGATCGTTGTGAATCCACCTTTCAGATGAGGTCTCTTCCAAGCCTCTCGGACTTCGTGCGGCCGAGCGGCCACCGTTGAAGCATTCCGTTTCGCTCCAGTCGTAGGCCTTTATTGACTAAATTCTAACATGACGACCTGTCTGATTTCGGCAGAACTTTTGAACCCTTAAGTTTGAGCTCGTCGGCTGACGTTCGACACACTCGATCGTTGTGAATCCACTTTTCAGATGAGGCCTCTTCCAAGCCTCTTGGACTTCGTGCGGCCGAGCGGCGACCGTCGAAGCATTCAATTTCGCTCCAGTAGTAGGCCTTTATTGACTAAATTGTAACATGACGACCTATGTGATTTCGGCAGAACTTTTGAACCCTTAAGTTTGAGCTAGTGGGCTGACGTTCGACACAATCGATCGTTGTGAATCCACCTTTCAGATGAGGTCTCTTCCAAGCCTCTCGGACTTCGTGCGGTCGAGCGGACACCGTCGAAGCATTCCGTTTCGCTCCAGTCGTAGGCCTTTATTGACTAAATTCTAACATTACGACCTGTGATTTCGGCAGACCTTTTGAACCCTTAAGTTTGAGCTAGTAGGCTGACATTTGGCACACACGATCGTTGTGAATCCACCTTTCAGATGAGGTCTCTTCCAAGCCTCTCGGAGGTCGTGCGGCCGAAACACGAGCGTCGAAGCATTCCGTTTCGCTCCAGTCGTAGGCCTTTATTGACTAAATTCTAACATGACGACCTGTCTGATTTCGGCAGAACTTTTGAACCCTTAAGTTTGAGCTCGTCGGCTGACGTTCGACACACTCGATCGTTGTGAATCCACCTTTCAGATGAGGTCTCTTCCATGCCTCTCGGACTTCGTGCGGCCGAGCGGCGACCGTCAAAGCATTTCGTTTCGCTCCAGTAGTAGGCCTATATGGACTAAATTGTAACATGAAGACCTATGTGATTTCGGCAGAACTTTTGAACCCTTAAGTTTGAGCTAGTAGGCTGTCGTTCGACACACTCGATCGTTGTGAATCCACCTTTCAGATGAGGTCTCTTCCACGCCTCTCGGACTTCGTGCGGCCGAGCGGCGACCGTCAAAGCATTTCGTTTCGCTCCAGTAGTATGCCTATATTGACTAAATTCTAACATGACGACCTATCTGATTTCGGCAGAACTTTTGAACCCTTAAGTTTGAGCTAGTAGGCTGTCGTTCGACACACTTGATCGTTGTGAATCCACCTTTCAGATGAGGTCTCTTCCAAGCCTCTCGGACTTCGTGCGGCCGAGCGGCGACCGTCAAAGCATTTCGTTTCGCTCCAGTAGTATGCCTATATTGACTAAATTCTAACATGACGACCTATCTGATTTCGGCAGAACTTTTGAACCCTTAAGTTTGAGCTAGTGGGCTGACGTTCGACACAATCGATCGTTGTGAATCCACCTTTCAGATGAGGTCTCTTCCAAGCCTCTCGGACTTCGTGCGGCCGAGCGGCGACCGTCAAAGCATTTCGTTTCGCTCCAGTAGTATGCCTATATTGACTAAATTCTAACATGACGACCTATCTGATTTCGGCAGAACTTTTGAACCCTTAAGTTTGAGCTAGTAGGCTGTCGTTCGACACACTCGATCGTTGTGAATCCACCTTTCAGATGAGGTCTCTTCCAAGCCTCTCGGAGGTCGTGCGGCCGAGCGGCGACCGTCGAAGCATTCCGTTTCGCTCAAGTCGTAGGCCTTTATTGACTAAATTCTAACATGACGACCTATCTGATTTCGGCAGAACTTTTGAACCCTTAAGTTTGAGCTAGTGGGCTGACGTTCGACACAATCGATCGTTGTGAATCCACCTTTCAGATGAGGTCTCTTCCAAGCCTCTCGGACTTCGTGCGGTCGAGCGGACACCGTCGAAGCATTCCGTTTCGCTCCAGTCGTAGGCCTTTATTGACTAAATTCTAACATTACGACCTGTGATTTCGGCAGAACTTTTGAACCCTTAAGTTTGAGCTAGTAGGCTGACATTTGACACACACGATCGTTGTGAATCCACCTTTCAGATGAGGTCTCTTCCAAGCCTCTCGGAGGTCGTGCGGCCGAAACACGAGCGTCGAAGCATTCCGTTTCGCTCCAGTCGTAGGCCTTTATTGACTAAATTCTAACATGACGACCTGTCTGATTTCGGCAGAACTTTTGAACCCTTAAGTTTGAGCTCGTCGGCTGACGTTCGACACACTCGATCGTTGTGAATCCACCTTTCAGATGAGGTCTCTTCCATGCCTCTCGGACTTCGTGCGGCCGAGCGGCGACCGTCAAAGCATTTCGTTTCGCTCCAGTAGTAGGCCTATATTGACTAAATTGTAACATGAAGACCTATGTGATTTCGGCAGAACTTTTGAACCCTTAAGTTTGAGCTAGTAGGCTGTCGTTCGACACACTCGATCGTTGTGAATCCACCTTTCAGATGAGGTCTCTTCCAAGCCTCTCGGACTTCGTGCGGCCGAGCGGCGACCGTTAAAGCATTTCGTTTCGCTCCAGTAGTATGCCTATATTGACTAAATTCTAACATGACGACCTATCTGATTTCGGCAGAACTTTTGAACCCTTAAGTTTGAGCTAGTAGGCTGTCGTTCGACACACTCGATCGTTGTGAATCCACCTTTCAGATGAGGCCTCTTCCAAGCCTCTTGGACTTTCGTGCGGCCGAGCGGCGACCGTCGAAGCATTCAATTTCGCTCCAGTAGTCGGCCTTTATTGACTAAATTGTAACATTACGACCTATGTGATTTCGGCAGAACTTTTGAACCCTTAAGTTTGAGCTAGTAGGCTGTCGTTCGACACACTCGATCGTTGTGAATCCAGCTTTCAGATGAGGTCTCTTCCAAGCCTCTCGGACTTCGTGCGGCCGAGCGGCGACCGTCAAAGCATTTCGTTTCGCTCCAGTAGTAGGCCTATATTGACTAAATTGTAACATGAAGACCTATGTGATTTCGGCAGAACTTTTGAACCCTTAAGTTTGAGCTAGTAGGCTGTCGTTCGACACACTCGATCGTTGTGAATCCACCTTTCAGATGAGGTCTCTTCCAAGCCTCTCGGACTTCGTGCGGCCGAGCGGCGACCGTTAAAGCATTTCGTTTCGCTCCAGTAGTATGCCTATATTGACTAAATTCTAACATGACGACCTATCTGATTTCGGCAGAACTTTTGAACCCTTAAGTTTGAGCTAGTAGGCTGTCGTTCGACACACTCGATCGTTGTGAATCCACCTTTCAGATGAGGTCTCTTCCAAACCTCTCGGACTTCGTGCGGCCGAGCGGCGACCGTCGAAGCATTCCATTTCGCTCAAGTCGTAGGCTTTTATTGACTAAATTCTAACATGACGACCTATCTGATTTCGGCAGAACTTTTGAACTCTTAAGTTTGAGCTAGTGGGCTGACGTTCGACACAATCGATCGTTGTGAATCCACCTTTAAGATGAGGCCTCTTCCAAGCCTCTTGGACTTTGTGCGGCCGAGCGGCGACCGTCGAAGCATTCAATTTCGCTCCAGTAGTCGGCCTTTATTGACTAAATTGTAACATTACGACCTATGTGATTTCGGCAGAACCTTTGAACCCTTAAGTTTGAGCTAGTAGGCTGTCGTTCGACACACTCGATCGTTGTGAATCCAGCTTTCAGATGAGGTCTCTTCCAAGCCTCTCGGACTTCGTGCGGCCGAGCGGACACCGTCGAAGCATTCCGTTTCGCTCCAGTCGTAGGCCTTTATTGACTAAATTCTAACATGACGACCTATCTGATTTCGGCAGAACTTTTGAACCCTTAAGTTTAAGCTAGTGGGCTGACGTTCGACACAATCGATCATTGTGAATACATCTTTCAGATGAGGTCTCTTCCAAGCCTCTCGGCCTTCGTGCGGCCGAGCGGCGACCGTCAAAGCATTTCGTTTCGCTCCAGTAGTAGGCCTATATTGACTAAATTGTAACATGACGACCTATGTGATTTCGGCAGAACTTTTGAACCCTTAAGTTTGAGCTAGTAGGCTGTCGTTTGACACACACGATCGTTGTGAATCCACCTTTCAGATGAGGTCTCTTCCAAGCCTCTCGGACTTCGTGCGGCCGAGCGGCGACCGTCGAAGCATTCCGTTTCGCTCCAGTAGTATGCCTTTATTGACTAAATTGTAACGTGACGACCTATGTGATTTCGGCAGAACTTTTGAACCCTTAAGTTTGAGCTAGTAGGTTGACATTCGACACACTCGATCGTTGTGAATCCACCTTTCAGATGAGGTCTCTTCCAAGCCTCTCGGAGGTCGTGCGGCCGAAACACGATCGTCGAAGCATTCCGTTTCGCTCAAGTCGTAGGCCTTTATTGACTAAATTCTAACATGACGACCTATCTGATTTCGGCAGAACTTTTGAACTCTTAAGTTTGAGCTAGTGGGCTGACGTTCGACACAATCGATCGTTGTGAATCCACCTTTCAGATAAGGTCTCTTCCAAGCCTCTCGGCCTTCGTGCGGCCGAGCGGCGACCGTCAAAGCATTTCGTTTCGCTCCAGTAGTAGGCCTATATTGACTAAATTGTAACATGACGACCTATGTGATTTCGGCAGAACTTTTGAACCCTTAAATTTGAGCTAGTGGGCTGACGTTCGACACAATCGATCGTTGTGAATCCACCTTTCAGATGAGGCCTCTTCCAAGCCTCTTGGACTTCGTGCGGGCCGAACGGCGACCGTCGAAGCATTCAATTTCGCTCCAGTAGTAGGCCTTTATTGACTAAATTGTAACATGACGACCTATGTGATTTCGGCAGAAGTTTTGAACCCTTAAGTTTGAGCTAGTAGGCTGTCGTTCGACACACTCGATCCTTGTGAATCCGCCTTTCAGATGAGGTCTCTTCCAAGCCTCTCGGACTTCGTGCGGCCGAGCGGCGACCGTCGAAGCATTCCGTTTCGCTCCAGTAGTAGGCCTTTATTGACTAAATTGTAACGTGACGACCTATGTGATTTCGGCAGAACTTTTGAACCCTTAAGTTTGAGCTAGTAAGTTGACATTCGACACACTCGATCGTTGTGAATCCACCTTTCAGATGAGGTCTCTTCCAAGCCTCTCGGAGGTCGTGCGGCCGAAACACGAGCGTCGAAGCATTCCGTTTCGCTCCAGTAGTAGGCCTTTATTGACTAAATTCTAACATGACGACCTATCTGATTTCGGCAGAACTTTTGAACCCTTAAGTTTGAGCTAGTGGGCTGACGTTCGACACAATCGATCGTTGTGAATCCACCTTTCAGATGAGGTCTCTTCCAAGCCTCTTGGACTTCGTGCGGTCGAGCGGACACCGTCGAAGCATTCTGTTTCGCTCCAGTCGTAGGCCTTTATTGACTAAATTCTAACATGACGACCTGTGATTTCGGCAGAACTTTTGAACCCTTAAGTTTGAGCTAGTGGGCTGACGTTCGACACAATCGATCGTTGTGAATCCACCTTTCAGATGAGGCCTCTTCCAAGCCTCTTGGACTTCGTGCGGGCCGAGCGGCGACCGTCGAAGCATTCAATTTCGCTCCAGTAGTAGGCCTTTATTGACTAAATTGTAACATGACGACCTTTGTGATTTCGGAAGAACTTTTGAACCCTGAAGTTTGAGCTAGTAGGCTGTCGTTCGACACACTCGATCGTTGTGAATCCACCTTTCAGATGAGGTCTCTTCCAAGCCTCTCGGACTTCGTGCGGCCAAGCGGCGACCGTCGAAGCATTCAATTTCGCTCCAGTAGTAGGCCTTTATTGACTAAATTGTAACATGACGACCTATGTGATTTCGGGAGAACCTTTGAACCCTTAAGTTTGAGCTAGTAGGCTGTCGTTCGACACACTCGATCGTTGTGAATCCACCTTTCAGATGAGGTCTCTTCCAAGCCTCTCGGACTTCGTGCGGCCAAGCGGCGACCGTCGAAGCATTCCGTTTCGCTCCAGTAGTAGGCCTTTATTGACTAAATTGTAACGTGACGACCTATGTGATTTCGGCAGAACTTTTGAACCCTTAAGTTTGAGCTAGTAGGCTGACATTCGACACACTCGATCGTTGTGAATCCACCTTTCAGATGAGGTCTCTTCCAAGCCTCTCGGAGGTCGTGCGGCCGAACACGAGCGTCGAAGCTTTCCGTTTCACTCCAGTCGTAGGCCTTTATTGACTAAATTCTAACATGACGACCTATCTTATTTCGGCAGAACTTTTGAACTCTTAAGTTTGAGCTAGTGGGCTGACGTTCCACACAATCGATCGTTGTGAATCCACCTTTCAGATGAGGCCTCTTCCAAGCCTCTTGGACTTCGTGCGGCCGAGCGGCGACCGTCGAAGCATTCAATTTCGCTCCAGTAGTAGGCCTTTATTGACTAAATTGTAACATGACGACCTATGTGATTTCGGCAGAACTTTTGAACCCTTAAGTTTGAGCTAGTAGGCTGTCGTTCGACACAATCGATCGTTGTGAATACACCTTTCAGATGAGGTCTCTTCCAAGCCTCTCGGACTTCGTGCGGCCGAGCGGCGACCGTCAAAGCATTTCGTTTCGCTCCAGTAGTAGGCCTATATTGACTAAATTGTAACATGACGACCTATGTGATTTCGGCAGAACTTTTGAACCCTTAAGTTTGAGCTAGTGGGCTGACGTTCGACACAATCGATCGTTGTGAATCCACCTTTCAGATGAGGCCTCTTCCAAGCCTCTTGGACTTCGTGCGGGCCGAGCGGCGACCGTCGAAGCATTCAATTTCGCTCCAGTAGTAGGCCTTTATTGACTAAATTCTAACATGACGACCTGTGATTTCGGCAGAACTTTTGAACACTTAAGTTTGAGCTAGTAGGCTGACATTCGACACAATCGATCGTTGTGAATCTACCTTTCAGATGAGGTCTCTTCCAAGCCTCTCGGAGGTCGTGCGGCCGAAACACGAGCGTCGAAGCATTCCGTTTCGCTCAAGTCGTAGGCCTTTATTGACTAAATTCTAACATGACGACCTATCTGATTTCGGCAGAACTTTTGAACCCTTAAGTTTGAGCTAGTGGGCTGACGTTCGACACAATCGATCGTTGTGAATCCACCTTTCAGATGAGGTCTCTTCCAAGCCTCTCGGACTTCGTGCGGTCGAGCGGACACCGTCGAAGCATTCCGTTTCGCTCCAGTCGTAGGCCTTTATTGACTAAATTCTAACATTACGAACTGTGATTTCGGCAGAACTTTTGAACCCTTAAGTTTGAGCTAGTAGGCTGACATTTGACACACACGATCGTTGTGAATCCACCTTTCAGATGAGGTCTCTTCCAAGCCTCTCGGAGGTCGTGCGGCCGAAACACGAGCGTCGAAGCATTCCGTTTCGCTCCAGTCGTAGGCCTTTATTGACTAAATTCTAACATGACGACCTGTCTGATTTCGGCAGAACTTTTGAACCCTTAAGTTTGAGCTCGTCGGCTGACGTTCGACACACTCGATCGTTGTGAATCCACCTTTCAGATGAGGTCTCTTCCATGCCTCTCGGACTTCGTGCGGCCGAGCGGCGACCGTCAAAGCATTTCGTTTCGCTCCAGTAGTAGGCCTATATTGACTAAATTGTAACATGACGACCTATGTGATTTCGGCAGAACTTTTGAACCCTTAAGTTTGAGCTAGTGGGCTGACGTTCGACACAATCGATCGTTGTGAATCCACCTTTCAGATGAGGTCTCTTCCAAGCCTCTCGGAGGTCGTGCGGCCGAACACGAGCGTCGAAGCATTCCGTTTCGCTCGAGTTGTAGGCCTTTATTGACTAAATTCTAACATGACGACCTGTCTGATTTCGGCAGAACTTTTGAACCCTTAAGTTTGAGCTCGTCGGCTGACGTTCGACACACTCGATCGTTGTGAATCCACCTTTCAGATTAGGTCTCTTCCATGCCTCTCGGACTTCGTGCGGCCGAGCGGCGACCGTCAAAGCATTTCGTTTCGCTCCAGTAGTAGGCCTATATTGACTAAATTGTAACATGACGACCTATCTGATTTCGGCAGAACTTTTGAACCCTTAAGTTTGAGCTAGTGGGCTGACGTTCGACACAATGGATCGTTGTGAATCCACCTTTCAGATGAGGCCTCTTCCAAGCCTCTTGGACTTCGTGCAGGCCGAGCGGCGACCGTCGAAGCATTCAATTTCGCTCCAGTAGTAGGCCTTTATTGACTAAATTCTAACATGACGACCTATCTGATTTCGGCAGAACTTTTGAACCCTTAAGTTTGAGCTCGTCGGCTGACGTTCGACACACTCGATCGTTGTGAATCCACCTTTCAGATGAGGTCTCTTCCAAGCCTCTCGGACTTCGAGCGGCCGAGCGGCGACCGTCAAAGCATTTCGTTTCGCTCCAGTAGTAGGCCTATATTGACTAAATTGTAACATGACGACCTATGTGATTTCGGCAGAACTTTTGAACCCTTAAGTTTGAGCTAGTGGGCTGACGTTCGACACAATCGATCGTTGTGAATCCACCTTTCAGATGAGGTCTCTTCCAAGCCTCTCGGACTTCGTGCGGCCGAGCGGCGACCGTCAAAGCATTTCGTTTCGCTCCAGTAGTATGCCTATATTGACTAAATTCTAACATGACGACCTATCTGATTTCGGCAGAACTTTTGAACCCTTAAGTTTGAGCTAGTGGGCTGACGTTCGACACAATCGATCGTTGTGAATCCACCTTTCAGATGAGGTCTCTTCCAAGCCTCTCGGACTTCGTGCGGCCGAGCGGCGACCGTCAAAGCATTTCGTTTCGCTCCAGTAGTATGCCTATATTGACTAAATTCTAACATGACGACCTATCTGATTTCGGCAGAACTTTTGAACCCTTAAGTTTGAGCTAGTAGGCTGTCGTTCGACACACTCGATCGTTGTGAATCCACCTTTCAGATGAGGTCTCTTCCAAGCCTCTCGGACTTCGTGCGGTCGAGCGGACACCGTCGAAGCATTCCGTTTCGCTCCAGTCGTAGGCCTTTATTGACTAAATTCTAACATTACGACCTGTGATTTCGGCAGAACTTTTGAACCCTTAAGTTTGAGCTAGTAGGCTGACATTTGACACACACGATCGTTGTGAATCCACCTTTCAGATGAGGTCTCTTCCAAGCCTCTCGGAGGTCGTGCGGCCGAAACACGAGCGTCGAAGCATTCCGTTTCGCTCCAGTCGTAGGCCTTTATTGACTAAATTCTAACATGACGACCTGTCTGATTTCGGCAGAACTTTTGAACCCTTAAGTTTGAGCTCGTCGGCTGACGTTCGACACACTCGATCGTTGTGAATCCACCTTTCAGATGAGGTCTCTTCCATGCCTCTCGGACTTCGTGCGGCCGAGCGGCGACCGTCAAAGCATTTCGTTTCGCTCCAGTAGTAGGCCTATATTGACTAAATTGTAACATGAAGACCTATGTGATTTCGGCAGAACTTTTGAACCCTTAAGTTTGAGCTAGTAGGCTGTCGTTCGACACACTCGATCGTTGTGAATCCACCTTTCAGATGAGGTCTCTTCCAAGCCTCTCGGACTTCGTGCGGCCGAGCGGCGACCGTCGAAGCATTCGTTTCGCTCCAGTAGTATGCCTTTATTGACTAAATTCTAACATGACGACCTATCTGATTTCGGCAGAACTTTTGAACCCTTAAGTTTGAGCTAGTAGGCTGTCGTTCGACACACCCGATCGTTGTGAATCCACCTTTCAGATGAGGTCTCTTCCAAACCTCTCGGACTTCGTGCGGCCGAGCGGCGACCGTCGAAGCATTCCGTTTCGCTCAAGTCGTAGGCTTTATTGACTAAATTCTAACATGACGACCTATCTGATTTCGGCAGAACTTTTGAACTCTTAAGTTTGAGCTAGTGGGCTGACGTTCGACACAAACGATCGTTGTGAATCCACCTTTCAGATGAGGCCTCTTCCAAGCATCTTGGACTTCGTGCGGCCGAGCGGCGACCGTCGAAGCATTCAATTTCGCTCCAGTAGTAGGCCTTTATTGACTAAATTGTAACGTGACGACCTATGTGATTTCGGCAGAACTTTTGAACCCTTAAGTTTGAGCTAGTAGGCTGACATTCAACACACTCGATCGTTGTGAATCCACCTTTCAGATGAGGTCTCTTCCAAGCCTCTTGGACTTCGTGCGGTCGAGCGGACACCGTCGAAGCATTCCGTTTCGCTCCAGTCGTAGGCCTTTATTGACTAAATTCTAACATGACGACCTATCTGATTTCGGCAGAACTTTTGAACTCTTAAGTTTGAGCTAGTGGGCTGACGTTCGACACAATCTATCGTTGTGAATCCACCTTTCAGATGAGGTCTCTTCCAAGCCTCTCGCCCTTCGTGCGGCCGAGCGGCGACCGTCAAAGCATTCGTTTCGCTCCAGTAGTAGGCCTATATTGACTAAATTGTAACATGACGACCTATGTGATTTCGGCAGAACTTTTGAACCCTTAAGTTTGAGCTAGTGGGCTGACGTTCGACACAATCGATCGTTGTGAATCCACCTTTCAGATGAGGTCTCTTCCAAGCCTCTCGGAGGTCGTGCGGCCGAAACACGAGCGTCGAAGCATTCCGTTTCGCTCGAGTTGTAGGCCTTTATTGACTAAATTCTAACATGACGACCTGTCTGATTTCGGCAGAACTTTTGAACCCTTAAGTTTGAGCTCGTCGGCTGACGTTCGACACACTCGATCGTTGTGAATCCACCTTTCAGATGAGGTCTCTTCCATGCCTCTCGGACTTCGTGCGGCCGAGCGGCGACCGTCAAAGCATTTCGTTTCGCTCCAGTAGTAGGCCTATATTGACTAAATTGTAACATGACGACCTATGTGATTTCGGCAGAACTTTTGAACCCTTAAGTTTGAGCTAGTGGGCTGACGTTCGACACAATCGATCGTTGTGAATCCACCTTTCAGATGAGGCCTCTTCCAAGCCTCTTGGACTTCGTGCAAGCCGAGCGGCGACCGTCGAAGCATTCAATTTCGCTCCAGTAGTAGGCCTTTATTGACTAAATTCTAACATGACGACCTATCTGATTTCGGCAGAACTTTTGAACCCTTAAGTTTGAGCTCGTCGGCTGACGTTCGACACACTCGATCGTTGTGAATCCACCTTTCAGATGAGGTCTCTTCCAAGCCTCTCGGACTTCGTGCGGCCGAGCGGCGACCGTCAAAGCATTTCGTTTCGCTCCAGTAGTAGGCCTATATTGACTAAATTGTAACATGACGACCTATGTGATTTCGACAGAACTTTTGAACCCTTAAGTTTGAGCTAGTGGGCTGACGTTCGACACAATCGATCGTTGTGAATCCACCTTTCAGATGAGGCCTCTTCCAAGCCTCTTGGACTTCGTGCGGGCCGAGCGGCGACCGTCGAAGCATTCAATTTCGCTCCAGTAGTAGGCCTTTATTGACTAAATTGTAACATGACGACCTATGTGATTTCGGCAGAAGTTTTGAACCCTTAAGTTTGAGCTAGTAGGCTGTCGTTTGACACACTCGATCGTTGTGAATCCACCTTTCAGATGAGGTCTCTTCCAAGCCTCTCGGACTTCGTGCGGCCGAGCGGCGACCGTCGAAGCATTCCGTTTCGCTCCAGTAGTATGCCTTTATTGACTAAATTGTAACGTGACGACCTATGTGATTTCGGCAGAACTTTTGAACCCTTAAGTTTGAGCTAGTAGGTTGACATTCGACACACTCGATCGTTGTGAATCCACCTTTCAGATGAGGTCTCTTCCAAGCCTCTCGGAGGTCGTGCGGCCGAAACACGATTGTCGAAGCATTCCGTTTCGCTCAAGTCGTAGGCCTTTATTGACTAAATTCTAACATGACGACCTATCTGATTTCGGCAGAACTTTTGAACTCTTAAGTTTGAGCTAGTGGGCTGACGTTCGACACAATCGATCGTTGTGAATCCACCTTTCAGATGAGGCCTCTTCCAAGCCTCTTGGACTTCGTGCGGGCCGAACGGCGACCGTCGAAGCATTCAATTTCGCTCCAGTAGTAGGCCTTTATTGACTAAATTGTAACATGACGACCTATGTGATTTCGGCAGAACTTTTGAACCCTTAAGTTTGAGCTAGTAGGCTGTCGTTTGACACACTCGATCGTTGTGAATCCACCTTTCAGATGAGGTCTCTTCCAAGCCTCTCGGACTTCGTGCGGCCGAGCGGCGACCGTCGAAGCATTCCGTTTCGCTCCAGTAGTATGCCTTTATTGACTAAATTGTAACGTGACGACCTATGTGATTTCGGCAGAACTTTTGAACCCTTAAGTTTGAGCTAGTAGGCTGACATTCGACACACTCGATCGTTGTGAATCCACCTTTCAGATGAGGTCTCTTCCAAGCCTCTCGGAGGTCGTGCGGCCGAACACGATCGTCGAAGCATTCCGTTTCGCTCAAGTCGTAGGCCTTTATTGACTAAATTCTAACATGACGACCTATCTGATTTCGGCAGAACTTTTGAACCCTTAAGTTTGAGCTCGTCGGCTGACGTTCGACACACTCGATCGTTGTGAATCCACCTTTCAGATGAGGTCTCTTCCAAGCCTCTCGGACTTCGTGCGGCCGAGCGGCGACCGTCAAAGCATTTCGTTTCGCTCCAGTAGTAGGCCTATATTGACTAAATTGTAACATGACGACCTATGTGATTTCGGCAGAACTTTTGAACCCTTAAGTTTGAGCTAGTGGGCTGACGTTCGACACAATCGATCGTTGTGAATCCACCTTTCAGATGAGGCCTCTTCCAAGCCTCTTGGACTTCGTGCGGGCCGAGCGGCGACCGTCGAAGCATTCAATTTCACTCCAGTAGTTGGCCTTTATTGACTAAATTGTAACATGACGACCTATGTGATTTCGGCAGAAGTTTTGAACCCTTAAGTTTGAGCTAGTAGGCTGTCGTTTGACACACTCGATCGTTGTGAATCCACCTTTCAGATGAGGTCTCTTCCAAGCCTCTCGGACTTCGTGCGGCCGAGCGGCGACCGTCGAAGCATTCCGTTTCGCTCCAGTAGTATGCCTTTATTGACTAAATTGTAACGTGACGACCTATGTGATTTCGGCAGAACTTTTGAACCCTTAAGTTTGAGCTAGTAGGTTGACATTCGACACACTCGATCGTTGTGAATCCACCTTTCAGATGAGGTCTCTTCCAAGCCTCTCGGAGGTCGTGCGGCCGAAACACGATTGTCGAAGCATTCCGTTTCGCTCCAGTAGTAGGCCTTTATTGACTAAATTCTAACATGACGACCTGTCTGATTTCGGCAGAACTTTTGAACTCTTAAGTTTGAGCTAGTGGGCTGACGTTCGACACAATCGATCGTTGTGAATCCACCTTTCAGATGAGGTCTCTTCCAAGCCTCTTGGACTTCGTGCGGGCCGAACGGCGACCGTCGAAGCATTCAATTTCGCTCCAGTAGTAGGCCTTTATTGACTAAATTGTAACATGACGACCTATGTGATTTCGGCAGAAGTTTTGAACCCTTAAGTTTGAGCTAGTAGGCTGTCGTTTGACACACTCGATCGTTGTGAATCCACCTTTCAGATGAGGTCTCTTCCAAGCCTCTCGGACTTCGTGCGGCCGAGCGGCGACCGTCGAAGCATTCCGTTTCGCTCCAGTAGTATGCCTTTATTGACTAAATTGTAACGTGACGACCTATGTGATTTCGGCAGAACTTTTGAACCCTTAAGTTTGAGCTAGTAGGTTGACATTCGACACACTCGATCGTTGTGAATCCACCTTTCAGATGAGGTCTCTTCCAAGCCTCTCGGAGGTCGTGCGGCCGAAACACGATCGTCGAAGCATTCCGTTTCGCTCAAGTCGTAGGCCTTTATTGACTAAATTCTAACATGACGACCTATCTGATTTCGGCAGAACTTTTGAACTCTTAAGTTTGAGCTAGTGGGCTGACGTTCGACACAATCGATCGTTGTGAATCCACCTTTCAGATGAGGCCTCTTCCAAGCCTCTTGGACTTCGTGCGGGCCGAACGGCGACCGTCGAAGCATTCAATTTCGCTCCAGTAGTAGGCCTTTATTGACTAAATTGTAACATGACGACCTATGTGATTTCGGCAGAACTTTTGAACCCTTAAGTTTGAGCTAGTAGGCTGTCGTTCGACACACTCGATCGTTGTGAATCCACCTTTCAGATGAGGTCTCTTCCAAGCCTCTCGGACTTCGCGCGGCCGAGCGGCGACCGTCAAAGCATTTCGTTTCGCTCCAGTAGTATGCCTGTATTGACTAAATTGTAACATGACGACCTATGTGATTTCGGGAGAACTTTTGAACCCTTAAGTTTGAGCTAGTGGGCTGACGTTCGACACACTCGATCGTTGTGAATCCACCTTTCAGATGAGGTCTCTTCCAAGCCTCTCGGACTTCGTGCGGCCGAGCGGCCACCGTTGAAGCATTCCGTTTCGCTCCAGTCGTAGGCCTTTATTGACTAAATTCTAACATGACGACCTGTGATTTCGGCAGAACTTTTGAACCCTTAAGTTTGAGCTAGTAGGCTGACGTTCGACACAATCGATCGTTGTGAATCCACCTTTCAGATGAGGTCTCTTCCAAGCCTCTTGGACTTCGTGCGGCCGAGCGGCGACCGTCGAAGCATTCAATTTCGCTCCAGTCGTAGGCCTTTATTGACTAAATTCTAACATGACAACCTATTTGATTTCGGCAGAACTTTTGAACCCTTAAGTTTGAGCTAGTGGGCTGACGTTCGACACAATCGATCGTTGTGAATACATCTTTCAGATGAGGTCTCTTCCAAGCCTCTCGGCCTTCGTGCGGCCGAGCGGCGACCGTCAAAGCATTTCGTTTCGCTCTAGTAGTAGGCCTATATTGACTAAATTGTAACATGACGACCTATGTGATTTCGGCAGAACTTTTGAACCCTTAAGTTTGAGCTAGTGGGCTGACGTTCGACACAATCGATCGTTGTGAATCCACCTTTCAGATGAGGCCTCTTCCAAGCCTCTTGGACTTCGTGCGGGCCGAACGGCGACCGTCGAAGCATTCAATTTCGCTCCAGTAGTAGGCCTTTATTGACTAAATTGTAACATGACGACCTATGTGATTTCGGCAGAACTTTTGAACCCTTAGGTTTGAGCTAGTAGGCTGTCGTTCGACACACTCGATCGTTGTGAATCCACCTTTCAGATGAGGTCTCTTACAAGCCTCTCGGACTTCGTGCGGCCGAGCGGCGACCGTCAAAGCATTTCGTTTCGCTCCAGTAGTAGGCCTATATTGACTAAATTGTAACATGAAGACCTATGTGATTTCGGCAGAACTTTTGAACCCTTAAGTTTGAGCTAGTAGGCTGTCGTTCGACACACTCGATCGTTGTGAATCCACCTTTCAGATGAGGTCTCTTCCAAGCCTCTCGGACTTCGTGCGGCCGAGCGGCGACCGTCAAAGCATTTCGTTTCGCTCCAGTAGTATGCCTATATTGACTAAATTCTAACATGACGACCTATCTGATTTCGGCAGAACTTTTGAACCCTTAAGTTTGAGCTAGTAGGCTGTCGTTCGACACACCCGATCGTTGTGAATCCACCTTTCAGATGAGGTCTCTTCCAAACCTCTCGGACTTCGTGCGGCCGAGCGGCGACCGTCGAAGCATTCCGTTTCGCTCAAGTCGTAGGCTTTTATTGACTAAATTCTAACATGACGACCTATCTGATTTCGGCAGAACTTTTGAACTCTTAAGTTTGAGCTAGTGGGCTGACGTTCGACACAATCGATCGTTGTGAATCCACCTTTCAGATGAGGCCTCTTCCAAGCCTCTTGGACTTCGTGCGGCCGAGCGGCGACCGTCGAAGCATTCAATTTCGCTCCAGTAGTCGGCCTTTATTGACTAAATTGTAACATTACGACCTATGTGATTTCGGCAGAACTTTTGAACCCTTAAGTTTGAGCTAGTAGGCTGTCGTTCGACACACTCGATCGTTGTGAATCCACCTTTCAGATGAGGTCTCTTCCAAGCCTCTCGGACTTCGTGCGGCCGAGCAGACACCGTCGAAGCATTCCGTTTCGCTCCAGTCGTAGGCCTTTATTGACTAAATTCTAAAATGACGACCTATCTGATTTCGGCAGAACTTTTGAACCCTTAAGTTTGAGCTAGTGGGCTGACGTTCGACACAATCGATCGTTGTGAATACATCTTTCAGATGAGGTCTCTTCCAAGCCTCTCGGCCTTCGTGCGGCCGAGCGGCGACCGTCAAAGCATTTCGTTTCGCTCCAGTAGTAGGCCTATATTGACTAAATTGTAACATGACGACCTATGTGATTTCGGCAGAACTTTTGAACCCTTAAGTTTGAGCTAGTGGGCTGACGTTCGACACAATCGATCGTTGTGAATCCACCTTTCAGATGAGGTCTCTTCCAAGCCTCTCGGAGGTCGTGCGGCCGAAACACGAGCGTCGAAGCATTCCGTTTCGCTCGAGTTGTAGGCCTTTATTGACTAAATTCTAACATGACGACCTGTCTGATTTCGGCAGAACTTTTGAACCCTTAAGTTTGAGCTCGTCGGCTGACGTTCGACACACTCGATCGTTGTGAATCCACCTTTCAGATGAGGTCTCTTCCATGCCTCTCGGACTTCGTGCGGCCGAGCGGCGACCGTCAAAGCATTTCGTTTCGCTCCAGTAGTAGGCCTATATTGACTAAATTGTAACATGACGACCTATGTGATTTCGGCAGAACTTTTGAACCCTTAAGTTTGAGCTAGTGGGCTGACGTTCGACACAATCGATCGTTGTGAATCCACCTTTCAGATGAGGCCTCTTCCAAGCCTCTTGGACTTCGTGCAAGCCGAGCGGCGACCGTCGAAGCATTCAATTTCGCTCCAGTAGTAGGCCTTTATTGACTAAATTCTAACATGACGACCTATCTGATTTCGGCAGAACTTTTGAACCCTTAAGTTTGAGCTCGTCGGCTGACGTTCGACACACTCGATCGTTGTGAATCCACCTTTCAGATGAGGTCTCTTCCAAGCCTCTCGGACTTCGTGCGGCCGAGCGGCGACCGTCAAAGCATTTCGTTTCGCTCCAGTAGTAGGCCTATATTGACTAAATTGTAACATGACGACCTATGTGATTTCGGCAGAACTTTTGAACCCTTAAGTTTGAGCTAGTGGGCTGACGTTCGACACAATCGATCGTTGTGAATCCACCTTTCAGATGAGGCCTCTTCCAAGCCTCTTGGACTTCGTGCGGGCCGAGCGGCGACCGTCGAAGCATTCAATTTCACTCCAGTAGTAGGCCTTTATTGACTAAATTGTAACATGACGACCTATGTGATTTCGGCAGAAGTTTTGAACCCTTAAGTTTGAGCTAGTAGGCTGTCGTTTGACACACTCGATCGTTGTGAATCCACCTTTCAGATGAGGTCTCTTCCAAGCCTCTCGGACTTCGTGCGGCCGAGCGGCGACCGTCGAAGCATTCCGTTTCGCTCCAGTAGTATGCCTTTATTGACTAAATTGTAACGTGACGACCTATGTGATTTCGGCAGAACTTTTGAACCCTTAAGTTTGAGCTAGTAGGGTGACATTCAACACACTCGATCGTTGTGAATCCACCTTTCAGATGAGGTCTCTTCCAAGCCTCTCGGAGGTCGTGCGGCCGAAACACGATCGTCGAAGCATTCCGTTTCGCTCAAGTCGTAGGCCTTTATTGACTAAATTCTAACATGACGACCTATCTGATTTCGGCAGAACTTTTGAACTCTTAAGTTTGAGCTAGTGGGCTGACGTTCGACACAATCGATCGTTGTGAATCCACCTTTCAGATGAGGCCTCTTCCAAGCCTCTTGGACTTCGTGCGGGCCGAACGGCGACCGTCGAAGCATTCAATTTCGCTCCAGTAGTAGGCCTTTATTGACTAAATTGTAACATGACGACCTATGTGATTTCGGCAGAACTTTTGAACCCTTAAGTTTGAGCTAGTAGGCTGTCGTTCGACACACTCGATCGTTGTGAATCCACCTTTCAGATGAGGTCTCTTCCAAGCCTCTCGGACTTCGCGCGGCCGAGCGGCGACCGTCAAAGCATTTCGTTTCGCTCCAGTAGTATGCCTGTATTGACTAAATTGTAACATGACGACCTATGTGATTTCGGGAGAACTTTTGAACCCTTAAGTTTGAGCTAGTGGGCTGACGTTCGACACACTCGATCGTTGTGAATCCACCTTTCAGATGAGGTCTCCTCCAAGCCTCTCGGACTTCGTGCGGCCGAGCGGCCACCGTTGAAGCATTCCGTTTCGCTCCAGTCGTAGGCCTTTATTGACTAAATTCTAACATGACGACCTGTGATTTCGGCAGAACTTTTGAACCCTTAAGTTTGAGCTAGTAGGCTGACGTTCGACACAATCGATCGTTGTGAATCCACCTTTCAGATGAGGTCTCTTCCAAGCCTCTTGGACTTCGTGCGGCCGAGCGGCGACCGTCGAAGCATTCAATTTCGCTCAAGTCGTAGGCCTTTATTGACTAAATTCTAACATGACGACCTATCTGATTTCGGCAGAACTTTTGAACCCTTAAGTTTGAGCTAGTAGGCTGTCGTTCGACACACTCGATCGTTGTGAATCCACCTTTCAGATGAGGTCTCTTCCAAGCCTCTCGGACTTCGTGCGGCCGAGGGGCCACCGTTGAAGCATTCCGTTTCGCTCCAGTCGTAGGCCTTTATTGACTAAATTCTAACATGACAACCTATTTGATTTCGGCAGAACTTTTGAACCCTTAAGTTTGAGCTCGTCGGCTGACGTTCGACACACTCGATCGTTGTGAATCCACCTTTCAGATGAGGTCTCTTCCAAGCCTCTCGTACTTCGTGCGGCCGAGCGGTGACCGTCAAAGCATTTCGTTTCGCTCCAGTAGTAGGCCTATATTGACTAAATTGTAACATGACGACCTATGTGATTTCGGGAGAACTTTTGAACCCTTAAGTTTGAGCTAGTGGGCTGACGTTCGACACACTCGATCGTTGTGAATCCACCTTTCAGATGAGGTCTCTTCCAAGCCTCTCGGACTTCGTGCGGCCGAGCGGCGACCGTCAAAGCATTTCGTTTCGCTCCAGTAGTAGGCCTATATTGACTAAATTGTAACATGACGACCTATGTGATTTCGGCAGAACTTTTGAACCCTTAAGTTTGAGCTAGTGGGCTGACGTTCGACACAATCGATCGCTGTGAATCCACCTTTCAGATGAGGCCTCTTCCAAGCCTCTCGGACTTCGTGCGGGCCGAGCGGCGACCGTCGAAGCATTCAATTTCACTCCAGTAGTAGGCATTTATTGACTAAATTGTAACATGACGACCTATGTGATTTCGGCAGAAGTTTTGAACCCTTAAGTTTGAGCTAGTAGGCTGTCGTTCGACACACTCGATCCTTGTGAATCCACCTTTCAGATGAGGTCTCTTCCAAGCCTCTCGGACTTCGTGCGGCCGAGCGGCGACCGTCGAAGCATTCCGTTTCGCTCCAGTAGTAGGCCTTTATTGACTAAATTGTAACGTGACGACCTATGTGATTTCGGCAGAACTTTTGAACCCTTAAGTTTGAGCTAGTAGGTTGACATTCGACACACTCGATCGTTGTGAATCCACCTTTCAGATGAGGTCTCTTCCAAGCCTCTCGGAGGTCGTGCGGCCGAAACACGAGCGTCGAAGAATTCCGTTTCGCTCCAGTAGTAGGCCTTTATTGACTAAATTCTAACATGACGACCTATCTGATTTCGGCAGAACTTTTGAACCCTTAAGTTTGAGCTAGTGGGCTGACGTTCGACACAATCGATCGTTGTGAATCCACCTTTCAGATGAGGTCTCTTCCAAGCCTCTTGGACTTCGTGCGGTCGAGCGGACACCGTCGAAGCATTCCGTTTCGCTCCAGTCGTAGGCCTTTATTGACTAAATTCTAACATGACGACCTGTGATTTCGGCAGAACTTTTGAACCCTTAAGTTTGAGCTAGTGGGCTGACGTTCGACACAATCGATCGTTGTGAATCCACCTTTCAGATGAGGCCTCTTCCAAGCCTCTTGGACTTCGTGCGGGCCGAGCGGCGACCGTCGAAGCATTCAATTTCGCTCCAGTAGTAGGCCTTTATTGACTAAATTGTCACATGACGACCTTTGTGATTTCGGAAGAACTTTTGAACCCTGAAGTTTGAGCTAGTAGGCTGTCGTTCGACACACTCGATCGTTGTGAATCCACCTTTCAGATGAGGTCTCTTCCAAGCCTCTCGGACTTCGTGCGGCCAAGCGGCGACCGTCGAAGCATTCAATTTCGCTCCAGTAGTAGGCCTTTATTGACTAAATTGTAACATGACGACCTATGTGATTTCGGGAGAACCTTTGAACCCTTAAGTTTGAGCTAGTAGGCTGTCGTTCGACACACTCGATCGTTGTGAATCCACCTTTCAGATGAGGTCTCTTCCAAGCCTCTCGGACTTCGTGCGGCCAAGCGGCGACCGTCGAAGCATTCCGTTTCGCTCCAGTAGTAGGCCTTTATTGACTAAATTGTAACGTGACGACCTATGTGATTTCGGCAGAACTTTTGAACCCTTAAGTTTGAGCTAGTAGGCTGACATTCGACACACTCGATCGTTGTGAATCCACCTTTCAGATGAGGTCTCTTCCAAGCCTCTCGGAGGTCGTGCGGCCGAAACACGAGCGTCGAAGCTTTCCGTTTCACTCCAGTCGTAGGCCTTTATTGACTAAATTCTAACATGACGACCTATCTTATTTCGGCAGAACTTTTGAACTCTTAAGTTTGAGCTAGTGGGCTGACGTTCGACACAATCGATCGTTGTGAATCCACCTTTCAGATGAGGTCTCTTCCAAGCCTCTTGGACTTCGTGCGGCCGAGCGGCGACCGTCGAAGCATTCAATTTCGCTCAAGTCGTAGGCCTTTATTGACTAAATTCTAACATGACGACCTATCTGATTTCGGCAGAACTTTTGAACCCTTAAGTTTGAGCTAGTGGGCTGACGTTCGACACAATCGATCGTTGTGAATACACCTTTCAGATGAGGTCTCTTCCAAGCCTCTCGGACTTCGTGCGGCCGAGCGGTGACCGTCGAAGCATTCCGTTTCGCTCCAGTCGTAGGCCTTTATTGACTAAATTCTAACATGACGACCTATGTGATTTCGGCAGAACTTTTGAACCCTTAAGTTTGAGCTAGTAGGCTGACGTTCGACACACTCGATTGTTGTGAATCCACCTTTCAGATGAGGTCTCTTCCAAGCCTCTTGGAGGTCGTGCGGCCGAAACACGATCGTCGAAGCATTCCGTTTCGCTCCAGTCGTAGGCCTTTATTGACTAAATTGTAACGTGACGACCTATGTGATTTCGGCAGAACTTTTGAACCGTTAAGTTTGAGCTAGTAGGCTCGACCGTCAAAGCATTTCGTTTCGCTCGAGTTGTAGGCCTTTATTGACTAAATTCTAACATGACGACCTGTCTGATTTCGGCAGAACTTTTGAACCCTTAAGTTTGAGCTCGTCGGCTGACGTTCGACACACTCGATCGTTGTGAATCCACCTTTCAGATGAGGTCTCTTCCAAGCCTCTCGGACTTCGTGCGGCCGAGCGGCGACCGTCAAAGCATTTCGTTTCGCTCCAGTAGTAGGCCTATATTGACTAAATTGTAACATGACGACCTATGTGATTTCGGCAGAACTTTTGAACCCTTAAGTTTGAGCTAGTGGGCTGACGTTCGACACAATCGATCGTTGTGAATCCACCTTTCAGATGAGGCCTCTTCCAAGCCTCTTGGACTTCGTGCAAGCCGAGCGGCGACCGTCGAAGCATTCAATTTTGCTCCAGTAGTAGGCCTTTATTGACTAAATTCTTACATGACGACCTATCTGATTTCGGCAGAACTTTTGAACCCTTAAGTTTGAGCTCGTCGGCTGACGTTCGACACACTCGATCGTTGTGAATCCACCTTTCAGATGAGGTCTCTTCCAAGCCTCTCGGAGGTCGTGCGGCCGAGCGGCGACCGTCAAAGCATTTCGTTTCGCTCCAGTAGTAGGCCTATATTGACTAAATTGTAACATGACGACCTATGTGATTTCGGCAGAACTTTTGAACCCTTAAGTTTGAGCTAGTGGGCTGACGTTGGACACAATCGATCGTTGTGAATCCACCTTTCAGATGAGGCCTCTTCCAAGCCTCTTGGACTTCGTGCGGGCCGAGCGGCGACCGTCGAAGCATTCAATTTCACTCCAGTAGTAGGCCTTTATTGACTAAATTGTAACATGACGACCTATGTGATTTCGGCAGAAGTTTTGAATCCTTAAGTTTGAGCTAGTAGGCTGTCGTTTGACACACTCGATCGTTGTGAATCCACCTTTCAGATGAGGTCTCTTCCAAGCCTCTCGGAGGTCGTGCGGCCGAAACACGAGCGTCGAAGCATTCCGTTTCGCTCAAGTCGTAGGCCTTTATTGACTAAATTCTAACATGACGACCTATCTGATTTCGGCAGGACTTTTGAACTCTTAAGTTTGAGCTAGTGGGCTGACGTTCGACACAATCGATCGTTGTGAATCCACCTTTCAGATGAGGTATCTTCCAAGCCTCTTGGACTTCGTGCGGCCGAGCGGCGACCGTCGAAGCATTCAATTTCGCTCAAGTCGTAGGCCTTTATTGACTAAATTCTAACATGACGACCTATCTGATTTCGGCAGAACTTTTGAACACTTAAGTTTGAGCTAGTGGGCTGACGTTCGACACAATCGATCGTTGTGAATACATCTTTCAGATGAGGTCTCTTCCAAGCCTCTCGGCCTTCGTGCGGCCGAGCGGCGACCGTCAAAGCATTTCGTTTCGCTCCAGTAGTAGGCCTATATTGACTAAATTGTAACATGACGACCTATGTGATTTCGGGAGAACTTTTGAACCCTTAAGTTTGAGCTAGTGGGCTGACGTTCGACACACTCGATCGTTGTGAATCCACCTTTCAGATGAGGTCTCTTCCAAGCCTCTCGGACTTCGTGCGGCCGAGCGGCCACTGTTGAAGCATTCCGTTTCGCTCCAGTCGTAGGCCTTTATTGACTAAATTCTAACATGACGACCTATTTGATTTCGGCAGAACTTTTGAACCCTTAAGTTTGAGCTAGTGGGCTGACGTTCGACACAATCGATCGTTGTGTATCCACCTTTCAGATGAGGCCTCTTCCAAGCCTCTTGGACTTCGTGCAAGCCGAGCGGCGACCGTCGAAGCATTCAATTTCGCTCCAGTAGTAGGCCTTTATTGACTAAATTCTAACATGACGACCTATCTGATTTCGGCAGAACTTTTGAACCCTTAAGTTTGAGCTCGTCGGCTGACGTTCGACACACTCGATCGTTGTGAATCCACCTTTCAGATGAGCTCTCTTCCAAGCCTCTCGGAGGTCGTGCGGCCGAGCGGCGACCGTCAAAGCATTTCGTTTCGCTCCAGTAGTAGGCCTATATTGACTAAATTGTAACATGACGACCTATGTGATTTCGGCAGAACTTTTGAAGCCTTAAGTTTGAGCTAGTGGGCTGACGTTGGACACAATCGATCGTTGTGAATCCACCTTTCAGATGAGGCCTCTTCCAAGCCTCTTGGACTTCGTGCGGGCCGAGCGGCGACCGTCGAAGCATTCAATTTCACTCCAGTAGTAGGCCTTTATTGACTAAATTGTAACATGACGACCTATGTGATTTCGGCAGAAGTTTTGAATCCTTAAGTTTGAGCTAGTAGGCTGTCGTTTGACACACTCGATCGTTGTGAATCCACCTTTCAGATGAGGTCTCTTCCAAGCCTCTCGGAGGTCGTGCGGCCGAAACACGAGCGTCGAAGCATTCCGTTTCGCTCAAGTCGTAGGCCTTTATTGACTAATTTCTAACATGACGACCTATCTGATTTCGGCAGGACTTTTGAACTCTTAAGTTTGAGCTAGTGGGCTGACGTTCGACACAATCGATCGTTGTGAATCCACCTTTCAGATGAGGTATCTTCCAAGCCTCTTGGACTTCGTGCGGCCGAGCGGCGACCGTCGAAGCATTCAATTTCGCTCAAGTCGTAGGCCTTTATTGACTAAATTCTAACATGACGACCTATCTGATTTCGGCAGAACTTTTGAACACTTAAGTTTGAGCTAGTGGGCTGACGTTCGACACAATCGATCGTTGTGAATACATCTTTCAGATGAGGTCTCTTCCAAGCCTCTCGGCCTTCGTGCGGCCGAGCGGCGACCGTCAAAGCATTTCGTTTCGCTCCAGTAGTAGGCCTATATTGACTAAATTGTAACATGACGACCTATGTGATTTCGGGAGAACTTTTGAACCCTTAAGTTTGAGCTAGTGGGCTGACGTTCGACACACTCGATCGTTGTGAATCCACCTTTCAGATGAGGTCTCTTCCAAGCCTCTCGGACTTCGTGCGGCCGAGCGGCCACTGTTGAAGCATTCCGTTTCGCTCCAGTCGTAGGCCTTTATTGACTAAATTCTAACATGACGACCTATTTGATTTCGGCAGAACTTTTGAACCCTTAAGTTTGAGCTAGTGGGCTGACGTTCGACACAATCGATCGTTGTGTATCCACCTTTCAGATGAGGCCTCTTCCAAGCCTCTTGGACTTCGTGCAAGCCGAGCGGCGACCGTCGAAGCATTCAATTTCGCTCCAGTAGTAGGCCTTTATTGACTAAATTCTAACATGACGACCTATCTGATTTCGGCAGAACTTTTGAACCCTTAAGTTTGAGCTCGTCGGCTGACGTTCGACACACTCGATCGTTGTGAATCCACCTTTCAGATGAGCTCTCTTCCAAGCCTCTCGGAGGTCGTGCGGCCGAGCGGCGACCGTCAAAGCATTTCGTTTCGCTCCAGTAGTAGGCCTATATTGACTAAATTGTAACATGACGACCTATGTGATTTCGGCAGAACTTTTGAAGCCTTAAGTTTGAGCTAGTGGGCTGACGTTGGACACAATCGATCGTTGTGAATCCACCTTTCAGATGAGGCCTCTTCCAAGCCTCTTGGACTTCGTGCGGGCCGAGCGGCGACCGTCGAAGCATTCAATTTCACTCCAGTAGTAGGCCTTTATTGACTAAATTGTAACATGACGACCTATGTGATTTCGGCAGAAGTTTTGAATCCTTAAGTTTGAGCTAGTAGGCTGTCGTTTGACACACTCGATCGTTGTGAATCCACCTTTCAGATGAGGTCTCTTCCAAGCCTCTCGGAGGTCGTGCGGCCGAAACACGAGCGTCGAAGCATTCCGTTTCGCTCAAGTCGTAGGCCTTTATTGACTAAATTCTAACATGACGACCTATCTGATTTCGGCAGGACTTTTGAACTCTTAAGTTTGAGCTAGTGGGCTGACGTTCGACACAATCGATCGTTGTGAATCCACCTTTCAGATGAGGTATCTTCCAAGCCTCTTGGACTTCGTGCGGCCGAGCGGCGACCGTCGAAGCATTCAATTTCGCTCAAGTCGTAGGCCTTTATTGACTAAATTCTAACATGACGACCTATCTGATTTCGGCAGAACCTTTGAACACTTAAGTTTGAGCTAGTGGGCTGACGTTCGACACAATCGATCGTTGTGAATACATCTTTCAGATGAGGTCTCTTCCAAGCCTCTCGGCCTTCGTGCGGCCGAGCGGCGACCGTCAAAGCATTTCGTTTCGCTCCAGTAGTAGGCCTATATTGACTAAATTGTAACATGACGACCTATGTGATTTCGGGAGAACTTTTGAACCCTTAAGTTTGAGCTAGTGGGCTGACGTTCGACACACTCGATCGTTGTGAATCCACCTTTCAGATGAGGTCTCTTCCAAGCCTCTCGGACTTCGTGCGGCCGAGCGGCCACTGTTGAAGCATTCCGTTTCGCTCCAGTCGTAGGCCTTTATTGACTAAATTCTAACATGACGACCTATTTGATTTCGGCAGAACTTTTGAACCCTTAAGTTTGAGCTAGTGGGCTGACGTTCGACACAATCGATCGTTGTGAATCCACCTTTCAGATGAGGCCTCTTCCAAGCCTCTTGGACTTCGTGCAAGCCGAGCGGCGACCGTCGAAGCATTCAATTTCGCTCCAGTAGTAGGCCTTTATTGACTAAATTCTAACATGACGACCTATCTGATTTCGGCAGAACTTTTGAACCCTTAAGTTTGAGCTCGTCGGCTGACGTTCGACACACTCGATCGTTGTGAATCCACCTTTCAGATGAGGTCTCTTCCAAGCCTCTCGGAGGTCGTGCGGCCGAGCGGCGACCGTCAAAGCATTTCGTTTCGCTCCAGTAGTAGGCCTATATTGACTAAATTGTAACATGACGACCTATGTGATTTCGGCAGAACTTTTGAACCCTTAAGTTTGAGCTAGTGGGCTGACGTTGGACACAATCGATCGTTGTGAATCCACCTTTCAGATGAGGCCTCTTCCAAGCCTCTAGGACTTCGTGCGGGCCGAGCGGCGACCGTCGAAGCATTCAATTTCACTCCAGTAGTAGGCCTTTATTGACTAAATTGTAACATGACGACCTATGTGATTTCGGCAGAAGTTTTGAATCCTTAAGTTTGAGCTAGTAGGCTGTCGTTTGACACACTCGATCGTTGTGAATCCACCTTTCAGATGAGGTCTCTTCCAAGCCTCTCGGAGGTCGTGCGGCCGAAACACGAGCGTCGAAGCATTCCGTTTCGCTCAAGTCGTAGGCCTTTATTGACTAAATTCTAACATGACGACCTATCTGATTTCGGCAGGACTTTTGAACTCTTAAGTTTGAGCTAGTGGGCTGACGTTCGACACAATCGATCGTTGTGAATCCACCTTTCAGATGAGGTATCTTCCAAGCCTCTTGGACTTCGTGCGGCCGAGCGGCGACCGTCGAAGCATTCAATTTCGCTCAAGTCGTAGGCCTTTATTGACTAAATTCTAACATGACGACCTATCTGATTTCGGCAGAACCTTTGAACACTTAAGTTTGAGCTAGTGGGCTGACGTTCGACACAATCGATCGTTGTGAATACATCTTTCAGATGAGGTCTCTTCCAAGCCTCTCGGCCTTCGTGCGGCCGAGCGGCGACCGTCAAAGCATTTCGTTTCGCTCCAGTAGTAGGCCTATATTGACTAAATTGTAACATGACGACCTATGTGATTTCGGGAGAACTTTTGAACCCTTAAGTTTGAGCTAGTGGGCTGACGTTCGACACACTCGATCGTTGTGAATCCACCTTTCAGATGAGGTCTCTTCCAAGCCTCTCGGACTTCGTGCGGCCGAGCGGCCACTGTTGAAGCATTCCGTTTCGCTCCAGTCGTAGGCCTTTATTGACTAAATTCTAACATGACGACCTATTTGATTTCGGCAGAACTTTTGAACCCTTAAGTTTGAGCTAGTGGGCTGACGTTCGACACAATCGATCGTTGTGAATCCACCTTTCAGATGAGGCCTCTTCCAAGCCTCTTGGACTTCGTGCAAGCCGAGCGGCGACCGTCGAAGCATTCAATTTCGCTCCAGTAGTAGGCCTTTATTGACTAAATTCTAACATGACGACCTATCTGATTTCGGCAGAACTTTTGAACCCTTAAGTTTGAGCTCGTCGGCTGACGTTCGACACACTCGATCGTTGTGAATCCACCTTTCAGATGAGGTCTCTTCCAAGCCTCTCGGAGGTCGTGCGGCCGAGCGGCGACCGTCAAAGCATTTCGTTTCGCTCCAGTAGTAGGCCTATATTGACTAAATTGTAACATGACGACCTATGTGATTTCGGCAGAACTTTTGAACCCTTAAGTTTGAGCTAGTGGGCTGACGTTGGACACAATCGATCGTTGTGAATCCACCTTTCAGATGAGGCCTCTTCCAAGCCTCTTGGACTTCGTGCGGGCCGAGCGGCGACCGTCGAAGCATTCAATTTCACTCCAGTAGTAGGCCTTTATTGACTAAATTGTAACATGACGACCTATGTGATTTCGGCAGAAGTTTTGAATCCTTAAGTTTGAGCTAGTAGGCTGTCGTTTGACACACTCGATCGTTGTGAATCCACCTTTCAGATGAGGTCTCTTCCAAGCCTCTCGGAGGTCGTGCGGCCGAAACACGAGCGTCGAAGCATTCCGTTTTGCTCAAGTCGTAGGCCTTTATTGACTAAATTCTAACATGACGACCTATCTGATTTCGGCAGAACTTTTGAACTCTTAAGTTTGAGATAGTGGGCTGACGTTCGACACAATCGATCGTTGTGAATCCACCTTTCAGATGAGGTATCTTCCAAGCCTCTTGGACTTCGTGCGGCCGAGCGGCGACCGTCGAAGCATTCAATTTCGCTCAAGTCGTAGGCCTTTATTGACTAAATTCTAACATGACGACCTATCTGATTTCGGCAGAACTTTTGAACACTTAAGTTTGAGCTAGTGGGCTGACGTTCGACACAATCGATCGTTGTGAATACATCTTTCAGATGAGGTCTCTTCCAAGCCTCTCGGCCTTCGTGCGGCCGAGCGGCGACCGTCAAAGCATTTCGTTTCGCTCCAGTAGTAGGCCTATATTGACTAAATTGTAACATGACGACCTATGTGATTTCGGGAGAACTTTTGAACCCTTAAGTTTGAGCTAGTGGGCTGACGTTCGACACACTCGATCGTTGTGAATCCACCTTTCAGATGAGGTCTCTTCCAAGCCTCTCGGACTTCGTGCGGCCGAGCGGCCACTGTTGAAGCATTCCGTTTCGCTCCAGTCGTAGGCCTTTATTGACTAAATTCTAACATGACGACCTATTTGATTTCGGCAGAACTTTTGAACCCTTAAGTTTGAGCTCGTCGGCTGACGTTCGACACAATCGATCGTTGTGAATCCACCTTTCAGATGAGGCCTCTTCCAAGCCTCTTGGACTTCGTGCGGGCCGAACGGCGACCGTCGAAGCATTCAATTTCGCTCCAGTAGTAGGCCTTTATTGACTAAATTGTAACATGACGACCTATGTGATTTCGGCAGAACTTTTGAACCCTTAGGTTTGAGCTAGTAGGCTGTCGTTCGACACACTCGATCGTTGTGAATCCACCTTTCAGATGAGGTCTCTTCCAAGCCTCTCGGACTTCGCGCGGCCGAGCGGCGACCGTCAAAGCATTTCGTTTCGCTCCAGTAGTATGCCTATATTGACTAAATTGTAACATGACGACCTATGTGATTTCGGGAGAACTTTTGAACCCTTAAGTTTGAGCTAGTGGGCTGACGTTCGACACACTCGATCGTTGTGAATCCACCTTTCAGATGAGGTCTCTTCCAAGCCTCTCGGACTTCGTGCGGCCGAGCGGCGACCGTCAAAGCATTTCGTTTCGCTCCAGTAGTAGGCCTATATTGACTAAATTGTAACATGACGACCTATGTGATTTCGGCAGAACTTTTGAACCCTTAAGTTTGAGCTAGTGGGCTGACGTTCGACACAATCGATCGTTGTGAATCCACCTTTCAGATGAGGCCTCTTCCAAGCCTCTCGGACTTCGTGCGGGCCGAGCGGCGACCGTCGAAGCATTCAATTTCACTCCAGTAGTAGGCATTTATTGACTAAATTGTAACATGACGACCTATGTGATTTCGGCAGAAGTTTTGAACCCTTAAGTTTGAGCTAGTAGGCTGTCGTTCGACACACTCGATCCTTGTGAATCCACCTTTCAGATGAGGTCTCTTCCAAGCCTCTCGGACTTCGTGCGGCCGAGCGGCGACCGTCGAAGCATTCCGTTTCGCTCCAGTAGTAGGCCTTTATTGACTAAATTGTAACGTGACGACCTATGTGATTTCGGCAGAACTTTTGAACCCTTAAGTTTGAGCTAGTAGGTTGACATTCGACACACTCGATCGTTGTGAATCCACCTTTCAGATGAGGTCTCTTCCAAGCCTCTCGGAGGTCGTGCGGCCGAAACACGAGCGTCGAAGCATTCCGTTTCGCTCCAGTAGTAGGCCTTTATTGACTAAATTCTAACATGACGACCTATCTGATTTCGGCAGAACTTTTGAACCCTTAAGTTTGAGCTAGTGGGCTGACGTTCGACACAATCGATCGTTGTGAATCCACCTTTCAGATGAGGTCTCTTCCAAGCCTCTTGGACTTCGTGCGGTCGAGCGGACACCGTCGAAGCATTCCGTTTCGCTCCAGTCGTAGGCCTTTATTGACTAAATTCTAACATGACGACCTGTGATTTCGGCAGAACTTTTGAACCCTTAAGTTTGAGCTAGTGGGCTGACGTTCGACACAATCGATCGTTGTGAATCCACCTTTCAGATGAGGCCTCTTCCAAGCCTCTTGGACTTCGTGCGGGCCGAGCGGCGACCGTCGAAGCATTCAATTTCGCTCCAGTAGTAGGCCTTTATTGACTAAATTGTCACATGACGACCTTTGTGATTTCGGAAGAACTTTTGAACCCTGAAGTTTGAGCTAGTAGGCTGTCGTTCGACACACTCGATCGTTGTGAATCCACCTTTCAGATGAGGTCTCTTCCAAGCCTCTCGGACTTCGTGCGGCCAAGCGGCGACCGTCGAAGCATTCCGTTTCGCTCCAGTAGTAGGCCTTTATTGACTAAATTGTAACGTGACGACCTATGTGATTTCGGCAGAACTTTTGAACCCTTAAGTTTGAGCTAGTAGGCTGACATTCGACACACTCGATCGTTGTGAATCCACCTTTCAGATGAGGTCTCTTCCAAGCCTTTCGGAGGTCGTGCGGCCGAAACACGAGCGTCGAAGCTTTCCGTTTCACTCCAGTCGTAGGCCTTTATTGACTAAATTCTAACATGACGACCTATCTTATTTCGGCAGAACTTTTGAACTCTTAAGTTTGAGCTAGTGGGCTGACGTTCGACACAATCGATCGTTGTGAATCCACCTTTCAGATGAGGTCTCTTCCAAGCCTCTTGGACTTCGTGCGGCCGAGCGGCGACCGTCGAAGCATTCAATTTCGCTCAAGTCGTAGGCCTTTATTGACTAAATTCTAACATGACGACCTATCTGATTTCGGCAGAACTTTTGAACCCTTAAGTTTGAGCTAGTGGGCTGACGTTCGACACAATCGATCGTTGTGAATACACCTTTCAGATGAGGTCTCTTCCAAGCCTCTCGGACTTCGTGCGGCCGAGCGGTGACCGTCGAAGCATTCCGTTTCGCTCCAGTCGTAGGCCTTTATTGACTAAATTCTAACATGACGACCTATGTGATTTCGGCAGAACTTTTGAACCCTTAAGTTTGAGCTAGTAGGCTGACGTTCGACACACTCGATTGTTGTGAATCCACCTTTCAGATGAGGTCTCTTCCAAGCCTCTTGGAGGTCGTGCGGCCGAAACACGATCGTCGAAGCATCCCGTTTCGCTCCAGTCGTAGGCCTTTATTGACTAAATTGTAACGTGACGACCTATGTGATTTCGGCAGAACTTTTGAACCGTTAAGTTTGAGCTAGTAGGCTCGACCGTCAAAGCATTTCGTTTCGCTCCAGTAGTAGGCCTATATTGACTAAATTGTAACATGACGACCTATGTGATTTCGGCAGAACTTTTGAACCCTTAAGTTTGAGCTAGTGGGCTGACGTTCGACACAATCGATCGTTGTGAATCCACCTTTCAGATGAGGCCTCTTCCAAGCCTCTTGGACTTCGTGCGGGCCGAGCGGCGACCGTCGAAGCATTCAGTTTCGCTCCAGTAGTAGGCCTTTATTGACTAAATTGTAACATGACGACCTATGTGATTTCGGCAGAACTTTTGAACCCTTAAGTTTGAGCTAGTAGGTTGACATTCGACACACTCCATCGTTGTGAATCCACCTTTCAGATGAGGTCTCTTCCAAGCCTCTCGGAGGTCGTGCGGCCGAAACACGAGCGTCGAAGCATTCCGTTTCGCTCAAGTCGTAGGCCTTTATTGACTAAATTCTAACATGACGACCTATCTGATTTCGGCAGAACTTTTGAACTCTTAAGTTTGAGCTAGTGGGCTGACGTTCGACACAATCGATCGTTGTGAATCCACCTTTCAGATGAGGTCTCTTCCAAGCCTCTTGGACTTCGTGCGGCCGAGCGGCGACCGTCGAAGCATTCAATTTCGCTCAAGTCGTAGGCCTTTATTGACTAAATTCTAACATGACGACCTATCTGATTTCGGCAGAACTTTTGAACCCTTAAGTTTGAGCTAGTGGGCTGACGTTCGACACAATCGATCGTTGTGAATACATCTTTCAGATGAGGTCTCTTCCAAGCCTCTCGGACTTCGTGCGGCCGAGCGGCGACCGTCAAACCATTTCGTTTAGCTCCAGTAGTATGCCTATATTGACTTAATTGTAACATGACGACCTATGTGATTTCGGGAGAACTTTTGAACCCTTAAGTTTGAGCTAGTGGGCTGACGTTCGACACACTCGATCGTTGTGAATCCACCTTTCAGATGAGGTCTCTTCCAAGCCTCTCGGAGGTCGTGCGGCCGAAACACGAGGGTCGAAGCTTTCCGTTTCACTCCAGTCGTAGGCCTTTATTGACTAAATTCTACCATGACGACCTATGTGATTTCTGCAGAACTTTTGAACCCTTAAGTTTGAGCTAGTAGGCTGACGTTCGACACACTCGATTGTTGTGAATCCACCTTTCAGATGAGGTCTCTTCCAAGCCTCTCGGAGGTCGTGCGACCGAAACACGAGCATCAAAGCATTCCGTTTCACTCCAGTCGTAGGCCTTTATTGACTAAATTCTACCATGACGACCTATGTGATTTCTGCAGAACTTTTGAACCCTTAAGTTTGAGCTAGTAGGCTGACGTTCGACACACTCGATTGTTGTGAATCCACCTTTCAGATGAGGTCTCTTCCAAGCCTCTTGGAGGTCGTGCGGCCATAACACGATCGTCGAAGCATTCCGTTTCGCTCCAGTCGTAGGCCTTTATTGACTAAATTGTAACGTGACGACCTATGTGATTTCGGCAGAACTTTTGAACCGTTAAGTTTGAGCTAGTAGGCTCGACCGTCAAAGCATTTCGTTTCGCTCCAGTAGTAGGCCTATATTGACTAAATTGTAACATGACGACCTATGTGATTTCGGCAGAACTTTTGAACCCTTAAGTTTGAGCTAGTGGGCTGACGTTCGACACAATCGATCGTTGTGAATCCACGTTTCAGATGAGGCCTCTTCCAAGCCTCTTGGACTTCGTGCGGGCCGAGCGGCGACCGTCGAAGCATTCAGTTTCGCTCCAGTAGTAGGCCTTTATTGACTAAATTGTAACATGACGACCTATGTGATTTCGGCAGAACTTTTGAACCCTTAAGTTTGAGCTAGTAGGTTGACATTCGACACACTCGATCGTTGTGAATCCACCTTTCAGATGAGGTCTCTTCCAAGCCTCTCGGAGGTCGTGCGGCCGAAACACGACCGTCGAAGCATTCCGTTTCGCTCAAGTCGTAGGCCTTTATTGACTAAATTCTAACATGACGACCTATCTGATTTCGGCAGAACTTTTGAACCCTTAAGTTTGAGCTAGTGGGCTGACGTTCGACACAATCGATCGTTGTGAATACATCTTTCAGATGAGGTCTCTTCCAAGCCTCTCGGACTTCGTGCGGCCGAGCGGCGACCGTCAAACCATTTCGTTTAGCTCCAGTAGTATGCCTATATTGACTAAATTGTAACATGACGACCTATGTGATTTCGGGAGAACTTTTGAACCCTTAAGTTTGAGCTAGTGGGCTGACGTTCGACACACTCGATCGTTGTGAATCCACCTTTCAGATGAGGTCTCTTCCAAGCCTCTCGGACTTCGTGCGGCCGAGGGGCCACCGTCGAAGCATTCCGTTTCGCTCCAGTCGTAGGCCTTTATTGACTAAATTGTAACGTGACGGCCTATGTGATTTCGGCAGAACTTTTGAACCCTTAAGTTTGAGCTAGTAGGCTGACATTCGACACACTCGATCGTTGTGAATCCACATTTCAGATGAGGTCTCTTCCAAGCCTCTCGGAGGTCGTGCGACCGAAACACGAGCGTCAAAGCATTCCGTTTCGCTCAAGTCGTAGGCCTTTATTGACTAAATTCTAACATGACGACCTGTCTGATTTCGGCAGAACTTTTGAACCCTTAAGTTTGAGCTCGTCGGCTGACGTTCGACACACTCGATCGTTGTGAATCCACCTTTCAGATGAGGTCTCTTCCATGCCTCTTGGACTTCGTACGGGCCGAGCGGCGACCGTCGAAGCATTCAATTTCGCTCAAGTCGTAGGCCTTTATTGACTAAATTCCAACATGACGACCTATCTGATTTCGGCAGAACTTTTGAACCCTTAAGTTTGAGCTAGGGGGCTGACGTTCGACACAATCGATCGTTGTGAATACATCTTTCAGATGAGGTCTCTTCCAAGCCTCTCGGACTTCGTGCGGCCGAGCGGCGACCGTCAAACCATTTCGTTTAGCTCCAGTAGTATGCCTATATTGACTAAATTCTAACATGACGACCTATGTGATTTCGGGAGAACTTTTGAACCCTTAAGTTTGAGCTAGTGGGCTGACGTTCGACACACTCGATCGTTGTGAATCCACCTTTCAGATGAGGTCTCTTCCAAGCCTCTCGGACTTCGTGCGGCCGAGGGGCCACCGTCGAAGCATTCCGTTTCGCTCCAGTCGTAGGCCTTTATTGACTAAATTGTAACGTGACGGCCTATGTGATTTCGGCAGAACTTTTGAACCCTTAAGTTTGAGCTAGTAGGCTGACATTCGACACACTCGATCGTTGTGAATCCACCTTTCAGATGAGGTCTCTTCCAAGCCTCTCGGAGGTCGTGCGACCGAAACACGAGCGTCAAAGCATTCCGTTTCGCTCAAGTCGTAGGCCTTTATTGACTAAATTCTAACATGACGACCTAACTGATTTCGGCAGAACTTTTGAACTCTTAAGTTTGAGCTAGTGGGCTGACGTTCGACACAATCGATCGTTGTGAATCCACCTTTCAGATGAGATCTCTTCCAAGCCTCTTGGACTTCGTACGGGCCGAGCGGCGACCGTCGAAGCATTCAAGTTCGCTCCAGTAGTAGGCCTTTATTGACTAAATTGTAACATGACGACCTATGTGATTTCGGCAGAACTTTTGAACCCTTAAGTTTGAGCTAGTAGGCTGTCGTTCGACACATTCGATCGTTGTGAATCCACCTTTCAGATGAGGTCTCTTCCAAGCCTCTCGGACTTCGTGCGGCCGAGCGGCGACCGTCGAAGCATTCCGTTTCGCTCCAGTAGTAGGCCTTTATTGACTAAATTGTAACATGATGGCCTATGTGATTTCGGCAGAACTTTTGAACCCTTAAGTTTGAGCTAGTAGGCTGACATTCGACACACTCGATCGTTGTGAATCCACCTTTCAGATGAGGTCTCTTCCAAGCCTCTCGGAGGTTGTGCGGCCGAAACACGAGCGTCAAAGCATTCCGTTTCGCTCAAGTCGTAGGCTTTTTTTGACTAAATTCTAACATGACGACCTAACTGATTTCGGCAGAACTTTTGAACTCTTACGTTTGAGCTAGTGGGCTGACGTTCGACACAATCGATCGTTGTGAATCCACCTTTCAGATGAGGTCTCTTCCAAGCCTCTTGGACTTCGTGCGGCCGAGCGGCGACCGTCGAAGCATTCAATTTCGCTCAAGTCGTAGGCCTTTATTGACTAAATTCTAACATGACGACCTATCTGATTTCGGCAGAACTTTTGAACCCTTAAGTTTGAGCTAGTGGGCTGACGTTCGACACAATCGATCGTTGTGAATCCACCTTTCAGATGAGGCCTCTTCCAAGCCTCTTGGACTTCGTGCGGGCCGAGCGGCGACCGTCGAAGCATTCAATTTCGCTCCAGTAGTAGGCCTTTATTGACTAAATTGTAACATGACGACCTATGTGATTTCGGGAGAACTTTTGAACCCTTAAGTTTGAGCTAGTAGGCTGTCGTTCGACACACTCGATCGTTGTGAATCCACCTTTCAGATGAGGTCTCTTCCAAGCCTCTCGGACTTCGTGCGGCCAAGCGGCGACCGTCGAAGCATTCAATTTCGCTCCAGTAGTAGGCCTTTATTGACTAAATTGTAACATGACGACCTATGTGATTTCGGGAGAACTTTTGAACCCTTAAGTTTGAGCTAGTAGGCTGTCGTTCGACACACTCGATCGTTGTGAATCCACCTTTCAGATGAGGTCTCTTCCAAGCCTCTCGGACTTCGTGCGGCCAAGCGGCGACCGTCGAAGCATTCCGTTTCGCTCCAGTAGTAGGCCTTTATTGACTAAATTGTAACGTGACGACCTATGTGATTTCGGCAGAACTTTTGAACCCTTAAGTTTGAGCTAGTAAGCTGACATTCGACACAATCGATCGTTGTGAATCCACCTTTCAGATGAGGCCTCTTCCAAGCCTCTTGGACTTCGTGCGGGCCGAGCGGCGACCGTCGAAGCATTCAATTTCGCTCCAGTAGTAGGCCTTTATTGACTAAATTGTAACATGACGACCTATGTGATTTCGGGAGAACTTTTGAACTCTTAAGTTTGAGCTAGTGGGCTGACGTTCGACACAATCGATCGTTGTGAATCCACCTTTCAGATGAGATCTCTTCCAAGCCTCTTGGACTTCGTACGGGCCGAGCGGCGACCGTCGAAGCATTCAAGTTCGCTCCAGTAGTAGGCCTTTATTGACTAAATTGTAACATGACGACCTATGTGATTTCGGCAGAACTTTTGAACCCTTAAGTTTGAGCTAGTAGGCTGACATTCGACACACTCGATCGTTGTGAATCCACCTTTCAGATGAGGTCTCTTCCAAGCCTCTCGGAGGTTGTGCGGCCGAAACACGAGCGTCAAAGCATTCCGTTTCGCTCAAGTCGTAGGCTTTTTTTGACTAAATTCTAACATGACGACCTAACTGATTTCGGCAGAACTTTTGAACTCTTACGTTTGAGCTAGTGGGTTGACGTTCGACACAATCGATCGTTGTGAATCCACCTTTCAGATGAGGTCTCTTCCAAGCCTCTTGGACTTCGTGCGGCCGAGCGGCGACCGTCGAAGCATTCAATTTCGCTCAAGTCGTAGGCCTTTATTGACTAAATTCTAACATGACGACCTATCTGATTTCGGCAGAACTTTTGAACCCTTAAGTTTGAGCTAGTGGGCTGACGTTCGACACAATCGATCGTTGTGAATCCACCTTTCAGATGAGGCCTCTTCCAAGCCTCTTGGACTTCGTGCGGGCCGAGCGGCGACCGTCGAAGCATTCAATTTCGCTCCAGTAGTAGGCCTTTATTGACTAAATTGTAACATGACGACCTATGTGATTTCGGGAGAACTTTTGAACCCTTAAGTTTGAGCTAGTAGGCTGTCGTTCGATACACTCGATCGTTGTGAATCCACCTTTCAGATGAGGTCTCTTCCAAGCCTCTCGGACTTCGTGCGGCCAAGCGGCGACCGTCGAAGCATTCAATTTCGCTCCAGTAGTAGGCCTTTATTGACTAAATTGTAACATGACGACCTATGTGATTTCGGGAGAACTTTTGAACCCTTAAGTTTGAGCTAGTAGGCTGTCGTTCGACACACTCGATCGTTGTGAATCCACCTTTCAGATGAGGTCTCTTCCAAGCCTCTCGGACTTCGTGCGGCCAAGCGGCGACCGTCGAAGCATTCCGTTTCGCTCCAGTAGTAGGCCTTTATTGACTAAATTGTAACGTGACGACCTATGTGATTTCGGCAGAACTTTTGAACCCTTAAGTTTGAGCTAGTAGGCTGACATTCGACACACTCGATCGTTGTGAATCCACCTTTCAGATGAGGTCTCTTCCAAGCCTCTCGGAGGTCGTGCGGCCGAAACACGAGCGTCGAAGCATTCCGTTTCACTCCAGTCGTAGGCCTTTATTGACTAAATTCTAACATGACGACCTATCTGATTTCGGCAGAACTTTTGAACTCTTAAGTTTGAGCTAGTGGGCTGACGTTCGACACAATCGATCGTTGTGAATCCACCTTTCAGATGAGGTCTCTTCCAATCCTCTTGGACTTCGTGCGGCCGAGCGGCGACCGTCGAAGCATTCAATTTCGCTCAAGTCGTAGGCCTTTATTGACTAAATTCTAACATGACGACCTATCTGATTTCGGCAGAACTTTTGAACCCTTAAGTTTGAGCTAGTGGGCTGACGTTCGACACAATCGATCGTTGTGAATACACCTTTCAGATGAGGTCTCTTCCAAGCCTCTCGGACTTCGTGCGGCCGAGCGGTGACCGTCGAAGCATTCCGTTTCGCTCCAGTCGTAGGCCTTTATTGACTAAATTCTAACATGACGACCTATGTGATTTCGGCAGAACTTTTGAACCCTTAAGTTTGAGCTAGTAGGCTGACGTTCGACACACTCGATCGTTGTGAATCCACCTTTCAGATGAGGTCTCTTCCAAGCCTCTTGGAGGTCGTGCGGCCGAAACACGATCGTCGAAGCATTCCGTTTCGCTCCAGTCGTAGGCCTTTATTGACTAAATTGTAACGTGACGACCTATGTGATTTCGGCAGAACTTTTGAACCGTTAAGTTTGAGCTAGTGGGCTGACGTTCGACACAATCGATCGTTGTGAATCCACCTTTCAGATGAGGTCTCTTCCAAGCCTCTTGGACTTCGTGCGGCCGAGCGGCGACCGTCGAAGCATTCAATTTCGCTCAAGTCGTAGGCCTTTATTGACTAAATTCTATCATGACGACCTATCTGATTTCGGCAGAACTTTTGAACCCTTAAGTTTGAGCTAGTGGGCTGACGTTCGACACAATCGATCGTTGTGAATACACCTTTCAGATGAGGTCTCTTCCAAGCCTCTCGGACTTCGTGCGGCCGAGCGGTGACCGTCGAAGCATTCCGTTTCGCTCCAGTCGTAGGCCTTTATTGACTAAATTCTAACATGACGACCTATGTGATTTCGGCAGAACTTTTGAACCCTTAAGTTTGAGCTAGTAGGCTGACGTTCGACACACTCGATTGTTGTGAATCCACCTTTCAGATGAGGTCTCTTCCAAGCCTCTTGGAGGTCGTGCGGCCGAAACACGATCGTCGAAGCATTCCGTTTCGCTCCAGTCGTAGGCCTTTATTGACTAAATTGTAACGTGACGACCTATGTGATTTCGGCAGAACTTTTGAACCGTTAAGTTTGAGCTAGTAGGCTCGACCGTCAAAGCATTTCGTTTCGCTCCAGTAGTAGGCCTATATTGACTAAATTGTAACATGACGACCTATGTGATTTCGGCAGAACTTTTGAACCCTTAAGTTTGAGCTAGTGGGCTGACGTTCGACACAATCGATCGTTGTGAATCCACCTTTCAGATGAGGCCTCTTCCAAGCCTCTTGGACTTCGTGCGGGCCGAGCGGCGACCGTCGAAGCATTCAGTTTCGCTCCAGTAGTAGGCCTTTATTGACTAAATTGTAACATGACGACCTATGTGATTTCGGCAGAACTTTTGAACCCTTAAGTTTGAGCTAGTAGGTTGACATTCGACACACTCGATCGTTGTGAATCCACCTTTCAGATGAGGTCTCTTCCAAGCCTCTCGGAGGTCGTGCGGCCGAAACACGAGCGTCGAAGCATTCCGTTTCGCTCAAGTCGTAGGCCTTTATTGACTAAATTCTAACATGACGACCTATCTGATTTCGGCAGAACTTTTGAACTCTTAAGTTTGAGCTAGTGGGCTGACGTTCGACACAATCGATCGTTGTGAATCCACCTTTCAGATGAGGTCTCTTCCAAGCCTCTTGGACTTCGTGCGGCCGAGCGGCGACCGTCGAAGCATTCAATTTCGCTCAAGTCGTAGGCCTTTATTGACTAAATTCTAACATGACGACCTATCTGATTTCGGGAGAACTTTTGAACCCTTAAGTTTGAGCTAGTGGGCTGACGTTCGACACACTCGATCGTTGTGAATCCACCTTTCAGATGAGGTCTCTTCCAAGCCTCTCGGACTTCGTGCGGCCGAGGGGCCACCGTCGAAGCATTCCGTTTCGCTCCAGTCGTAGGCCTTTATTGACTAAATTCTAACATGACGACCTATGTGATTTCGGCAGAACTTTTGAACCATTAAGTTTGAGCTAGTAGGCTGACGTTCGACACACTCGATCGTTGTGAATCCACCTTTCAGATGAGGTCTCTTCCAAGCCTCTTGGAGGTCGTGCGGCCGAAACACGATCGTCGAAGCATTCCGTTTCGCTCCAGTCGTAGGCCTTTATAGACTAAATTGTAACGTGACGACCTATGTGATTTCGGCAGAACTTTTGAACCGTTAAGTTTGAGCTAGTAGGCTCGACCGTCAAAGCATTTCATTTCGCTCCAGTAGTAGGCCTATATTGACTAAATTGTAACATGACGACCTATGTGATTTCGGCAGAACTTTTGAACCCTTAAGTTTGAGCTAGTGGGCTGACGTTCGACACAATCGATCGTTGTGAATCCACCTTTCAGATGAGGCCTCTTCCAAGCCTCTTGGACTTCGTGCGGGCCGAGCGGCGACCGTCGAAGCATTCAGTTTCGCTCCAGTAGTAGGCCTTTATTGACTAAATTGTAACATGACGACCTATGTGATTTCGGCAGAACTTTTGAACCCTTAAGTTTGAGCTAGTAGGTTGACATTCGACACACTCGATCGTTGTGAATCCACCTTTCAGATGAGGTCTCTTCCAAGCCTCTCGGAGGTCGTGCGGCCGAAACACGAGCGTCGAAGCATTCCGTTTCGCTCAAGTCGTAGGCCTTTATTGACTAAATTCTAACATGACGACCTATCTGATTTCGGCAGAACTTTTGAACTCTTAAGTTTGAGCTAGTGGGCTGACGTTCGACACAATCGATCGTTGTGAATCCACCTTTCAGATGAGGTCTCTTCCAAGCCTCTTGGACTTCGTGCGGCCGAGCGGCGACCGTCGAAGCATTCAATTTCGCTCAAGTCGTAGGCCTTTATTGACTAAATTCTAACATGACGACCTATCTGATTTCGGGAGAACTTTTGAACCCTTAAGTTTGAGCTAGTGGGCTGACGTTCGACACACTCGATCGTTGTGAATCCACCTTTCAGATGAGGTCTCTTCCAAGCCTCTCGGACTTCGTGCGGCCGAGGGGCCACCGTCGAAGCATTCCGTTTCGCTCCAGTCGTAGGCCTTTATTGACTAAATTCTAACATGACGACCAATGTGATTTCGGCAGAACTTTTGAACCATTAAGTTTGAGCTAGTAGGCTGACGTTCGACACACTCGATCGTTGTGAATCCACCTTTCAGATGAGGTCTCTTCCAAGCCTCTTGGAGGTCGTGCGGCCGAAACACGATCGTCGAAGCATTCCGTTTCGCTCCAGTCGTAGGCCTTTATAGACTAAATTGTAACGTGACGACCTATGTGATTTCGGCAGAACTTTTGAACCGTTAAGTTTGAGCTAGTAGGCTCGACCGTCAAAGCATTTCATTTCGCTCCAGTAGTAGGCCTATATTGACTAAATTGTAACATGACGACCTATGTGATTTCGGCAGAACTTTTGAACCCTTAAGTTTGAGCTAGTAGGCTGACATTCGACACACTCGATCGTTGTGAATCCACCTTTCAGATGAGGTCTCTTCCAAGCCTCTCGGAGGTCGTGCGGCCGAAACACGAGGGTCGAAGCTTTCCGTTTCACTCCAGTCGTAGGCCTTTATTGACTAAATTCTAACATGACGACCTATCTGATTTCGGCAGAACTTTTGAACTCTTAAGTTTGAGCTAGTGGGCTGACGTTCGACACAATCGATCGTTGTGAATCCACCTTTCAGATGAGGTCTCTTCCAAGCCTCTTGGACTTCGTGCGGCCGAGCGGCGACCGTCGAAGCATTCATTTTTGCTCAAGTCGTAGGCCTTTATTGACTAAATTCTAACATGACGACCTATGTGATTTCGGCAGAACTTTTGAACCCTTAAGTTTGAGCTAGTAGGCTGACGTTCGACACACTCGATTGTTGTGAATCCACCTTTCAGATGAGGTCTCTTCCAAGCCTCTTGGAGGTCGTGCGGCCATAACACGATCGTCGAAGCATTCCGTTTCGCTCCAGTCGTAGGCCTTTATTGACTAAATTGTAACGTGACGACCTATGTGATTTCGGCAGAACTTTTGAACCGTTAAGTTTGAGCTAGTAGGCTCGACCGTCAAAGCATTTCGTTTCGCTCCAGTAGTAGGCCTATATTGACTAAATTGTAACTTGACGACCTATGTGATTTCGGCAGAACTTTTGAACCCTTAAGTTTGAGCTAGTGGGCTGACGTTCGACACAATCGATCGTTGTGAATCCACCTTTCAGATGAGGCCTCTTCCAAGCCTCTTGGACTTCGTGCGGGCCGAGCGGCGACCGTCGAAGCATTCAGTTTCGCTCCAGTAGTAGGCCTTTATTGACTAAATTGTAACATGACGACCTATGTGATTTCGGCAGAACTTTTGAACCCTTAAGTTTGAGCTAGTAGGTTGACATTCGACACACTCGATCGTTGTGAATCCACCTTTCAGATGAGGTCTCTTCCAAGCCTCTCGGAGGTCGTGCGGCCGAAACACGAGCGTCGAAGCATTCCGTTTCGCTCAAGTCGTAGGCCTTTATTGACTAAATTCTAACATGACGACCTATCTGATTTCGGCAGAACTTTTGAACTCTTAAGTTTGAGCTAGTGGGCTGACGTTCGACACAATCGATCGTTGTGAATCCACCTTTCAGATGAGGTCTCTTCCAAGCCTCTTGGACTTCGTGCGGCCGAGCGGCGACCGTCGAAGCATTCAATTTCGCTCAAGTCGTAGGCCTTTATTGACTAAATTCTAACATGACGACCTATCTGATTTCGGGAGAACTTTTGAACCCTTAAGTTTGAGCTAGTGGGCTGACGTTCGACACACTCGATCGTTGTGAATCCACCTTTCAGATGAGGTCTCTTCCAAGCCTCTCGGACTTCGTGCGGCCGAGGGGCCACCGTCGAAGCATTCCGTTTCGCTCCAGTCGTAGGCCTTTATTGACTAAATTCTAACATGACGACCAATGTGATTTCGGCAGAACTTTTGAACCATTAAGTTTGAGCTAGTAGGCTGACGTTCGACACACTCGATCGTTGTGAATCCACCTTTCAGATGAGGTCTCTTCCAAGCCTCTTGGAGGTCGTGCGGGCCGAAACACGATCGTCGAAGCATTCCGTTTCGCTCCAGTCGTAGGCCTTTATTGACTAAATTGTAACGTGACGACCTATGTGATTTCGGCAGAACTTTTGAACCGTTAAGTTTGAGCTAGTAGGCTCGACCGTCAAAGCATTTCATTTCGCTCCAGTAGTAGGCCTATATTGACTAAATTGTAACATGACGACCTATGTGATTTCGGCAGAACTTTTGAACCCTTAAGTTTGAGCTAGTAGGCTGACATTCGACACACTCGATCGTTGTGAATCCACCTTTCAGATGAGGTCTCTTCCAAGCCTCTCGGAGGTCGTGCGGCCGAAACACGAGGGTCGAAGCTTTCCGTTTCACTCCAGTCGTAGGCCTTTATTGACTAAATTCTAACATGACGACCTATCTGATTTCGGCAGAACTTTTGAACTCTTAAGTTTGAGCTAGTGGGCTGACGTTCGACACAATCGATCGTTGTGAATCCACCTTTCAGATGAGGTCTCTTCCAAGCCTCTTGGACTTCGTGCGGCCGAGCGGCGACCGTCGAAGCATTCATTTTTGCTCAAGTCGTAGGCCTTTATTGACTAAATTCTAACATGACGACCTATGTGATTTCGGCAGAACTTTTGAACCCTTAAGTTTGAGCTAGTAGGCTGACGTTCGACACACTCGATTGTTGTGAATCCACCTTTCAGATGAGGTCTCTTCCAAGCCTCTTGGAGGTCGTGCGGCCATAACACGATCGTCGAAGCATTCCGTTTCGCTCCAGTCGTAGGCCTTTATTGACTAAATTGTAACGTGACGACCTATGTGATTTCGGCAGAACTTTTGAACCGTTAAGTTTGAGCTAGTAGGCTCGACCGTCAAAGCATTTCGTTTCGCTCCAGTAGTAGGCCTATATTGACTAAATTGTAACTTGACGACCTATGTGATTTCGGCAGAACTTTTGAACCCTTAAGTTTGAGCTAGTGGGCTGACGTTCGACACAATCGATCGTTGTGAATCCACGTTTCAGATGAGGCCTCTTCCAAGCCTCTTGGACTTCGTGCGGGCCGAGCGGCGACCGTCGAAGCATTCAGTTTCGCTCCAGTAGTAGGCCTTTATTGACTAAATTGTAACATGACGACCTATGTGATTTCGGCAGAACTTTTGAACCCTTAAGTTTGAGCTAGCAGGTTGACATTCGACACAATCGATCGTTGTGAATCCACGTTTCAGATGAGGTCTCTTCCAAGCCTCTCGGACTTCGTGCGGCCGAGCGGCGACCGTCAAACCATTTTGTTTAGCTCCAGTAGTATGCCTATATTGACTAAATTCTAACATGACGACCTATGTGATTTCGGGAGAACTTTTGAACCCTTAAGTTTGAGCTAGTGGGCTGACGTTCGACACACTCGATCGTTGTGAATCCACCTTTCAGATGAGGTCTCTTCCAAGCCTCTCGGACTTCGTGCGGCCGAGGGGCCACCGTCGAAGCATTCCGTTTCGCTCCAGTCGTAGGCCTTTATTGACTAAATTGTAACGTGACGGCCTATGTGATTTCTGCAGAACTTTTGAACCCTTAAGTTTGAGCTAGTAGGCTGACATTCGACACACTCGATCGTTGTGAATCCACCTTTCAGATGAGGTCTCTTCCAAGCCTCTCGGAGGTCGTGCGGCCGAAACACGAGCGTCGAAGCATTCCGTTTCGCTCAAGTCGTAGGCCTTTATTGACTAAATTCTAACATGACGACCTATCTGATTTCGGCAGAACTTTTGAACTCTTAAGTTTGAGCTAGTGGGCTGACGTTCGACACAATCGATCGTTGTGAATCCACCTTTCAGATGAGGTCTCTTCCAAGCCTCTTGGACTTCGTGCGGCCGAGCGGCGACCGTCGAAGCATTCAATTTCGCTCAAGTCGTAGGCCTTTATTGACTAAATTCTAACATGACGACCTATCTGATTTCGGCAGAACTTTTGAACCCTTAAGTTTGAGCTAGTGGGCTGGCGTTCGACACAATCGATCGTTGTGAATACATCTTTCAGATGAGGTCTCTTCCAAGCCTCTCGGACTTCGTGCGGCCGAGCGGCGACCGTCAAACCATTTCGTTTAGCTCCAGTAGTATGCCTATATTGACTAAATTGTAACATGACGACCTATGTGATTTCGGGAGAACTTTTGAACCCTTAAGTTTGAGCTAGTGGGCTGACGTTCGACACACTCGATCGTTGTGAATCCACCTTTCAGATGAGGTCTCTTCCAAGCCTCTCGGACTTCGTGCGGCCGAGGGGCCACCGTCGAAGCATTCCGTTTCGCTCCAGTCGTAGGCCTTTATTGACTAAATTGTAACGTGACGGCCTATGTGATTTCGGCAGAACTTTTGAACCCTTAGGTTTGAGCTAGTAGGCTGACATTCGACACACTCGATCGTTGTGAATCCACCTTTCAGATGAGGTCTCTTCCAAGCCTCTCGGAGGTCGTGCGACCGAAACACGAGCGTCAAAGCATTCCGTTTCGCTCAAGTCGTAGGCCTTTATTGACTAAATTCTAACATGACGACCTAACTGATTTCGGCAGAACTTTTGAACTCTTAAGTTTGAGCTAGTGGGCTGACGTTCGACACAATCGATCGTTGTGAATCCACCTTTCAGAAGAGATCTCTTCCAAGCCTCTTGGACTTCGTACGGGCCGAGCGGCGACCGTCGAAGCATTCAATTTCGCTCCAGTAGTAGGCCTTTATTGACTAAATTGTAACATGACGACCTATGTGATTTCGGCAGAACTTTTGAACCCTTAAGTTTGAGCTAGTAGGCTGTCGTTCGACACATTCGATCGTTGTGAATCCACCTTTCAGATGAGGTCTCTTCCAAGCCTCTCGGACTTCGTGCGGCCGAGCGGCGACCGTCGAAGCATTCCGTTTCGCTCCAGTAGTAGGCCTTTATTGACTAAATTGTAACGTGACGGCCTATGTGATTTCGGCAGAACTTTTGAACCCTTAAGTTTGAGCTAGTAGGCTGACATTCGACACACTCAATCGTTGTGAATCCACCTTTCAGATGAGGTCTCTTCCAAGCCTCTCGGAGGTCGTGCGGCCGAAACACGAGCGTCGAAGCATTCCGTTTCACTCCAGTCGTAGGCCTTTATTGACTAAATTCTAACATGACGACCTATCTGATTTCGGCAGAACCTTTGAACTCTTAAGTTTGAGCTAGTGGGCTGACGTTCGACACAATCGATCGTTGTGAATCCACCTTTCAGATGAGGTCTCTTCCAATCCTCTTGGACTTCGTGCGGCCGAGCGGCGACCGTCGAAGCATTCAATTTCGCTCAAGTCGTAGGCCTTTATTGACTAAATTCTAACATGACGACCTATCTGATTTCGGCAGAACTTTTGAACCGTTAAGTTTGAGCTAGTGGGCTGACGTTCGACACAATCGATCGTTGTGAATCCACCTTTCAGATGAGGTCTCTTTCAAGCCTCTCGGACTTCGTGCGGCCAAGCGGCGACCGTCAAAGCATTTCGTTTCGCTCCAGTAGTATGCCTATATTGACTAAATTGTAACATGACGACCTATGTGATTTCGGGAGAACTTTTGAACCCTTAAGTTTGAGCTAGTGGGCTGACGTTCGACACACTCGATCATTGTGAATCCACCTTTCAGATGAGGTCTCTTCCAAGCCTCTCGGACTTCGTGCGGCCGAGCGGACACCGTCGAAACATTTCGTTTCGCCCCAGTCGTAGGTCTTTATTGACTAAATTCTAACATGACGACCTGTGATTTCGGCAGAACTTTTGAACCCTTAAGTTTGAGCTAGTAGGCTGACATTCGAAACACTCGATCGTTGTGAATCCACCTTTCAGATGAGGTCTCTTCCAAGCCTCTCGGAGGTCGTGCGGCCGAAACACGAGCGTCGAAGCTTTCCGTTTTGCTCAAGTCGTAGGCCTTTATTGACTAAATTCTAACATGACGACCTATCTGATTTTGGCAGAACTTTTGAACCCTTATGTTTGAGCTAGTGGGCTGACGTTCGATACAATCGATCGTTGTGAATCCACCTTTCAGATGAGGTCTCTTCCAAGCCTCTCGGACTTCGTGCGGCCGAGCGGCGACCGTCAAAGCATTTCGTTTCGCTCCAGTAGTATGCCTATATTGACTAAATTGTAACATGACGACCTATGTGATTTCGGGAGAACGTTTGAACCCTTAAGTTTGAGCTAGTGGGCTGACGTTCGACACACTCGATCATTGTGAATCCACCTTTCAGATGAGGTCTCTTCCAAGCCTCTCGGACTTCGTGCGGCCGGGCGGACACCGTCGAAGCATTTCGTTTCGCTCCAGTCGTAGGCCTTTATTGACTAAATTCTAACATGACGACCTGTGATTTCGGCAGAACTTTTGAACCCTTAAGTTTGAGCTAGTAGGCTGACATTCGACACACTCGATCGTTGTGAATCCACCTTTCAGATGAGGTCTCTTCCAAGCCTCTCGGAGGTCGTGCGGCCGAAACACGAGCGTCGAAGCTTTCCGTTTTGCTCAAGTCGTAGGCCTTTATTGACTAAATTCTAACATGACGACCTATCTGATTTTGGCAGAACTTTTGAACCCTTATGTTTGAGCTAGTGGGCTGACGTTCGATACAATCGATCGTTGTGAATCCACCTTTCAGATGAGGTCTCTTCCAAGCCTCTTGGACTTCGTGCGGCCGAGCGGCGACCGTCGAAGCATTCAATTTCGCTCAAGTCGTAGGCCTTTATTGACTAAATTCGAACATGACGACCTATCTGATTTTGGCAGAACTTTTGAACCCTTACGTTTGAGCTAGTGGGCTGACGTTCGACACAATCGATCGTTGTGAATCCACCTTTCAGATGAGGTCTCTTTCAAGCCTCTCGGACTTCGTGCGGCCAAGCGGCGACCGTCAAAGCATTTCGTTTCGCTCCAGTAGTATGCCTATATTGACTAAATTGTAACATGACGACCTATGTGATTTCGGGAGAACTTTTGAACCCTTAAGTTTGAGCTAGTGGGCTGACGTTCGACACACTCGATCATTGTGAATCCACCTTTCAGATGAGGTCTCTTCCAAGCCTCTCGGACTTCGTGCGGCCGAGCGGACACCGTCGAAACATTTCGTTTCGCCCCAGTCGTAGGCCTTTATTGACTAAATTCTAACATGACGACCTGTGATTTCGGCAGAACTTTTGAACCCTTAAGTTTGAGCTAGTAGGCTGACATTCGACACACTCGATTGTTGTGAATCCACCTTTCAGATGAGGTCTCTTCCAAGCCTCTCGGAGGTCGTGCGGCCGAAACACGAGCGTCGAAGCTTTCCGTTTTGCTCAAGTCGTAGGCCTTTATTGACTAAATTCTAACATGACGACCTATCTGATTTTGGCAGAACTTTTGAACCCTTATGTTTGAGCTAGTGGGCTGACGTTCGATACAATCGATCGTTGTGAATCCACCTTTCAGATGAGGTCTCTTCCAAGCCTCTCGGACTTCGTGCGGCCGAGCGGCGACCGTCAAAGCATTTCGTTTCGCTCCAGTAGTATGCCTATATTGACTAAATTGTAACATGACGACCTATGTGATTTCGGGAGAACGTTTGAACCCTTAAGTTTGAGCTAGTGGGCTGACGTTCGACACACTCGATCGTTGTGAATCCACCTTTCAGATGAGGTCTCTTCCAAGCCTCTCGGACTTCGTGCGGCCGAGCGGACACCGTCGAAGCATTTCGTTTCGCTCCAGTCGTAGGCCTTTATTGACTAAATTCTAACATGACGACCTGTGATTTCGGCAGAACTTTTGAACCCTTAAGTTTGAGCTAGTAGGCTGACATTCGACACACTCGATCGTTGTGAATCCACCTTTCAGATGAGGTCTCTTCCAAGCCTCTCGGAGGTCGTGCGGCCGAAACACGAGCGTCGAAGCTTTCCGTTTTGCTCAAGTCGTAGGCCTTTATTGACTAAATTCTAACATGACGACCTATCTGATTTTGGCAGAACTTTTGAACCCTTATGTTTGAGCTAGTGGGCTGACGTTCGATACAATCGATCGTTGTGAATCCACCTTTCAGATGAGGTCTCTTCCAAGCCTCTTGGACTTCGTGCGGCCGAGCGGCGACCGTCGAAGCATTCAATTTCGCTCAAGTCGTAGGCCTTTATTGACTAAATTCGAACATGACGACCTATCTGATTTTGGCAGAACTTTTGAACCCTTACGTTTGAGCTAGTGGGCTGACGTTCGACACAATCGATCGTTATGAATCCACCTTTCAGATGAGGTCTCTTACAAGCCTCTCGGACTTCGTGCGGCCGAGCGGCGACCGTCAAAGCATTTCGTTTCACTCCAGTAGTATGCCTATATTGACTAAATTGTAACATGACGACCTATGTGATTTCGGGAGAACATTTGAACCCTTAAGTTTGAGCTAGTGGGCTGACGTTCGACACACTCGATCGTTGTGAATCCACCTTTCAGATGAGGTCTCTTCCAAGCCTCTCGGACTTCGTGCGGCCGAGCGACCACCGTCGAAGCATTCCGTTTCGCTCCAGTCGTAGGCCTTTATTGACTAAATTCTAACATGACGACCTATCTGATTTCGGCAGAACTTTTGAACCCTTAAGTTTGAGCTAGTGGGCTGACGTTCGACACAATCGATCGTTGTGAATCCACCTTTCAGATGAGGTCTCTTCCAAGCCTCTTGGACTTCGTGCGGCCGAGCGGCGACCGTCGAAGCATTCAATTTCGCTCAAGTAGTAGGCCTTTATTGACTAAATTGTAACATGACGACCTATGTGATTTCGGCAGAACTTTTGAACCCTTAAGTTTGAGCTAGTAGGCTGTCGTTCGACACACTCGATCGATGTGAATCCACCTTTCAGATGAGGTCTCTTCCAAGCCTCTCGGACTTCGTGCGGCCGAGCGGCGACCGTCGAAGCATTCCGTTTCGCCCCAGTAGTAGGCCTTTATTGACTAAATTGTAACGTGACGACCTATGTGATTTCGGCAGAACTTTTGAACCCTTAAGTTTGAGCTAGTGGGCTGACGTTCGACACAATCGATCGTTGTGAATCCACCTTTCAGATGAGGTCTCTTCCAAGCCTCTTGGACTTCGTGCGGCCGAGCGGCGACCGTCGAAGCATTCAATTTCGCTCAAGTAGTAGGCCTTTATTGACTAAATTGTAACATGACGACCTATGTGATTTCGGCAGAACTTTTGAACCCTTACGTTTGAGCTAGTGAGCTGACGTTCGACACAATCGATCGTTGTGAATCCACCTTTCAGATGAGGCCTCTTCCAAGCCTCTTGGACTTCGTGCGGCCGAGCGGCGACCGTCGAAGCATTCAATTTCTCTCCAGTAGTAGGCCTTTATTGACTAAATTGTAACATGACGACCTATGTGATTTCGGCAGAACTTTTGAACCCTTAAGTTTGAGCTAGTAGGCTGTCGTTCGACACACTCGATCGTTGTGAATCCACCTTTCAGGTGAGGTCTCTTCCAAGCCTCTCGGACTTCGTGCGGCCGAGCGGCGACCGTCGAAGCATTCCGTTTCGCTCCAGTAGTAGGCCTTTATTGACTAAATTGTAACGTGACGACCTATGTGATTTCGGCAGAACTTTTGAACCCTTAAGTTTGAGCTAGTAGGCTGACATTCGACACACTCGATCGTTGTGAATCCACCTTTCAGATGAGGTCTCTTCCAAGCCTCTCGGAGGTCGTGCGGCCGAAACACGAGCGTCGAAGCATTCCGTTTCGCTCAAGTCGTAGGCCTTTATTGACTAAATTCTAACATGACGACCGATCTGATTTCGGCAGAACTTTTGAACTCTTAAGTTTGAGCTAGTGGGCTGACGTTCGACTCAATCGATCGTTGTGAATCCACCTTTCAGATGAGGTCTCTTCCAAGCCTCTTGGACTTCGTGCGGACGAGCGGCGACCGTCGAAGCATTCAATTTCGCTCAAGTCGTAGGCCTTTATTGACTAAATTCTAACATGACGACCTATCTGATTTCGGCAGAACTTTTGAACCCTTAAGTTTGAGATAGTGGGCTGACGTCTGACACAATCGATCGTTGTGAATCCACCTTTCAGATGAGGTCTCTTCCAAGCCTCTCGGAGGTCGTGCGGCCGAAACACGAGCGTCGAAGCATTCCGTTTCGCTCAAGTCGTAGGCCTTTATTGACTAAATTCTAACATGACGACCTATCTGATTTTGGCAGAACTTTTGAACCCTTATGTTTGAGCTAGTGGGCTGACGTTCGATACAATCGATCGTTGTGAATCCACCTTTCAGATGAGGTCTCTTCCAAGCCTCTCGGACTTCGTGCGGCCGAGCGGCGACCGTCAAAGCATTTCGTTTCGCTCCAGTAGTATGCCTATATTGACTAAATTGTAACATGACGACCTATGTGATTTCGGGAGAACGTTTGAACCCTTAAGTTTGAGCTAGTGGGCTGACGTTCGACACACTCGATCGTTGTGAATCCACCTTTCAGATGAGGTCTCTTCCAAGCCTCTCGGACTTCGTGCGGCCGAGCGGACACCGTCGAAGCATTTCGTTTCGCTCCAGTCGTAGGCCTTTATTGACTAAATTCTAACATGACGACCTGTGATTTCGGCAGAACTTTTGAACATTTAAGTTTGAGCTAGTAGGCTGACATTCGACACAATCGATCGTTGTGAATCCACCTTTCAGATGAGGTCTCTTCCAAGCCTCTCGGAGGTCGTGCGGCCGAAACACGAGCGTCGAAGCTTTCCGTTTTGCTCAAGTCGTAGGCCTTTATTGACTAAATTCTAACATGACGACCTATCTGATTTTGGCAGAACTTTTGAACCCTTATGTTTGAGCTAGTGGGCTGACGTTCGATACAATCGATCGTTGTGAATCCACCTTTCAGATGAGGTCTCTTCCAAGCCTCTTGGACTTCGTGCGGCCGAGCGGCGACCGTCGAAGCATTCAATTTCGCTCAAGTCGTAGGCCTTTATTGACTAAATTCGAACATGACGACCTATCTGATTTTGGCAGAACTTTTGAACCCTTACGTTTGAGCTAGTGGGCTGACGTTCGACACAATCGATCGTTATGAATCCACCTTTCAGATGAGTTCTCTTACAAGCCTCTCGGACTTCGTGCGGCCGAGCGGCGACCGTCAAAGCATTTCGTTTCACTCCAGTAGTATGCCTATATTGACTAAATTGTAACATGACGACCTATGTGATTTCGGGAGAACATTTGAACCCTTAAGTTTGAGCTAGTGGGCTGACGTTCGACACACTCGATCGTTGTGAATCCACCTTTCAGATGAGGTCTCTTCCAAGCCTCTCGGACTTCGTGCGGCCGAGCGACCACCGTCGAAGCATTCCGTTTCGCTCCAGTCGTAGGCCTTTATTGACTAAATTCTAACATGACGACCTATCTGATTTCGGCAGAACTTTTGAACCCTTAAGTTTGAGCTAGTGGGCTGACGTTCGACACAATCGATCGTTGTGAATCCACCTTTCAGATGAGGTCTCTTCCAAGCCTCTTGGACTTCGTGCGGCCGAGCGGCGACCGTCGAAGCATTCAATTTCGCTCAAGTAGTAGGCCTTTATTGACTAAATTGTAACATGACGACCAATGTGATTTCGGCAGAACTTTTGAACCCTTAAGTTTGAGCTAGTAGGCTGTCGTTCGACACACTCGATCGATGTGAATCCACCTTTCAGATGAGGTCTCTTCCAAGCCTCTCGGACTTCGTGCGGCCGAGCGGCGACCGTCGAAGCATTCAATTTCTCTCCAGTAGTAGGCCTTTATTGACTAAATTGTAACATGACGACCTATGTGATTTCGGCAGAACTTTTGAACCCTTAAGTTTGAGCTAGTAGGCTGTCGTTCGACACACTCGATCGTTGTGAATCCACCTTTCAGGTGAGGTCTCTTCCAAGCCTCTCGGACTTCGTGCGGCCGAGCGGCGACCGTCGAAGCATTCCGTTTCGCTCCAGTAGTAGGCCTTTATTGACTAAATTGTAACGTGACGACCTATGTGATTTCGGCAGAACTTTTGAACCCTTAAGTTTGAGCTAGTAGGCTGACATTCGACACACTCGATCGTTGTGAATCCACCTTTCAGATGAGGTCTCTTCCAAGCCTCTCGGAGGTCGTGCGGCCGAAACACGAGCGTCGAAGCATTCCGTTTCGATCAAGTCGTAGGCCTTTATTGACTAAATTCTAACATGACGACCGATCTGATTTCGGCAGAACTTTTGAACTCTTAAGTTTGAGCTAGTGGGCTGACGTTCGACTCAATCGATCGTTGTGAATCCACCTTTCAGATGAGGTCTCTTCCAAGCCTCTTGGACTTCGTGCGGCCGAGCGGCGACCGTCGAAGCATTCAATTTCGCTCAAGTCGTAGGCCTTTATTGACTAAATTCTAACATGACGACCTATCTGATTTCGGCAGAACTTTTGAACCCTTAAGTTTGAGATAGTGGGCTGACGTCCGACACAATCGATCGTTGTGAATCCACCTTTCAGATGAGGTCTCTTCCAAGCCTCTCGGAGGTCGTGCGGCCGAAACACGAGCGTCGAAGCATTCCGTTTCGCTCAAGTCGTAGGCCTTTATTGACTAAATTCTAACATGACGACCTATCTGATTATGGCAGAACTTTTGAACCCTTATGTTTGAGCTAGTGGGCTGACGTTCGATACAATCGATCGTTGTGAATCCACCTTTCAGATGAGGTCTCTTCCAAGCCTCTCGGACTTCGTGCGGCCGAGCGGCGACCGTCAAAGCATTTCGTTTCTCTCCAGTAGTATGCCTATATTGACTAAATTGTAACATGACGACCTATGTGATTTCGGGAGAACGTTTGAACCCTTAAGTTTGAGCTAGTGGGCTGACGTTCGACACACTCGATCGTTGTGAATCCACCTTTCAGATGAGGTCTCTTCCAAGCCTCTCGGACTTCGTGCGGCCGAGCGGACACCGTCGAAGCATTTCGTTTCGCTCCAGTCGTAGGCCTTTATTGACTAAATTCTAACATGACGACCTGTGATTTCGGCAGAACTTTTGAACATTTAAGTTTGAGCTAGTAGGCTGACATTCGACACACTCGATCGTTGTGAATCCACCTTTCAGATGAGGTCTCTTCCAAGCCTCTTGGACTTCGTGCGGCCGAAACACGAGCGTCGAAGCTTTCCGTTTTGCTCAAGTCGTAGGCCTTTATTGACTAAATTCTAACATGACGACCTATCTGATTTCGGCAGAACTTTTGAACCATTAAGTTTGAGCTAGTGGGCTGACGTTCGACACAATCGATCGTTAAGAATCCACCTTTCAGATGAGGTCTCTTACAAGCCTCTCGGACTTCGTGCGGCCGAGCGGCGACCGTCAAAGCATTTCGTTTCACTCCAGTAGTATGCCTATATTGACTAAATTGTAACATGACGACCTATGTGATTTCGGGAGAACATTTGAACCCTTAAGTTTGAGCTACTGGGCTGACGTTCGACACACTCGATCGTTGTGAATCCACCTTTCAGATGAGGTCTCTTCCAAGCCTCTCGGGCTTCGTGCGGCCGAGCGACCACCGTCGAAGCATTCCGTTTCGCTCCAGTCGTAGGCCTTTATTGACTAAATTCTAACACGACGACCTATCTGATTTCGGCAGAACTTTTGAACCCTTAAGTTTGAGCTCGTCGGCTGACGTTCGACACACTCGATCGTTGTGAATCCACCTTTCAGATGAGGTCTCTTCCAAGCCTCTCGGACTTCGTGCGGCCGAGCGGCGACTGTCAAAGCATTTCGTTTCGCTCCAGTAGTAGGCCTATATTGACTAAATTGTAACATGACGACCTGTGATTTCGGCAGAACTTTTGAACCCTTAAGTTTGAGCTAGTAGGCTGACATTCGACACACTCGATCGTTGTGAATTCACCTTTCAGAGGAGGTCTCTTCCAAGCCTCTCGGAGGTCGTGCGGCCGAAACACGAGCGTCGAAGCATTCCGTTTCGCTCAAGTCGTAGGCCTTTATTGACTAAATTCTAACACGACGACCTATCTGATTTCGGCAGAACTTTTGAACCCTTAAGTTTGAGCTAGTGGGCTGACGTTCGACACAATCGATCGTTGTGAATCCACCTTTCAGATGAGGTCTCTTCCAAGCCTCTTGGACTTCGTGCAGCCGAGCGGCGACCGTCGAAGCATTCAATTTCGCTCAAGTCGTAGGCCTTTATTGACTAAATTCTAACATGACGACCTATCTGATTTCGGCAGAACTTTTGAACCCTTAAGTTTGAGCTAGTGGGCTGACGTTCGACACAATCGATCGTTGTGAATCCACCTTTCAGATGAGGTCTCTTCCAAGCCTCTCGGACTTCGTGCGGCCGAGCGGCGACCGTCAAAGCATTTCGTTTCGCTCCAGTAGTATGCCTATATTGACTAAATTGTAACATGACGACCTATGTGATTTCGGGGAGAACTTTTGAACCCTTACGTTTGAGCTAGTGGGCTGACGTTCGACACACTCGATCGTTGTGAATCCACCTTTCAGATGAGGTCTCTTCCAAGCCTCTCGGACTTCGTGCGGCCGAGCGGACACCGTCGAAGCATTTCGTTTCGCTCCAGTCGTAGGCCTTTATTGACTAAATTCTAACATGACGACCTGTGATTTCGGCAGAACTTTTGAACCCTTAAGTTTGAGCTAGTAGGCTGACATTCGACACACTCGATCGTTGTGAATCCACCTTTCAGATGAGGTCTCTTCCAAGCCTCTCGGAGGTCGTGCGGCCGAAACACGAGCGTCGAAGCTTTCCGTTTTGCTCAAGTCGTAGGCCTTTATTGACTAAATTCTAACATGACGACCTATCTGATTTTGGCAGAACTTTTGAACCCTTATGTTTGAGCTAGTGGGCTGACGTTCGATACAATCCATCGTTGTGAATCCACCATTCAGATGAGGTCTCTTCCAAGCCTCTTGGACTTCGTGCGCCCGAGCGGCGACCGTCGAAGCATTCAATTTCGCTCAAGTCGTAGGCCTTTATTGACTAAATTCTAACATGACGACCTATCTGATTTCGGCAGAACTTTTGAACCATTAAGTTTGAGCTAGTGGGCTGACGTTCGACACAATCGATCGTTAAGAATCCACCTTTCAGATGAGGTCTCTTACAAGCCTCTCGGACTTCGTGCGGCCGAGCGGCGACCGTCAAAGCATTTCGTTTCACTCCAGTAGTATGCCTATATTGACTAAATTGTAACATGACGACCTATGTGATTTCGGGAGAACATTTGAACCCTTAAGTTTGAGCTACTGGGCTGACGTTCGACACACTCGATCGTTGTGAATCCACCTTTCAGATGAGGTCTCTTCCAAGCCTCTCGGGCTTCGTGCGGCCGAGCGACCACCGTCGAAGCATTCCGTTTCGCTCCAGTCGTAGGCCTTTATTGACTAAATTCTAACACGACGACCTATCTGATTTCGGCAGAACTTTTGAACCCTTAAGTTTGAGCTCGTCGGCTGACGTTCGACACACTCGATCGTTGTGAATCCACCTTTCAGATGAGGTCTCTTCCAAGCCTCTCGGACTTCGTGCGGCCGAGCGGCGACCGTCAAAGCATTTCGTTTCGCTCCAGTAGTAGGCCTATATTGACTAAATTGTAACATGACAACCTGTGATTTCGGCAGAACTTTTGAACCCTTAAGTTTGAGCTAGTAGGCTGACATTCGACACACTCGATCGTTGTGAATTCACCTTTCAGAGGAGGTCTCTTCCAAGCCTCTCGGAGGTCGTGCGGCCGAAACACGAGCGTCGAAGCATTCCGTTTCGCTCAAGTCGTAGGCCTTTATTGACTAAATTCTAACACGACGACCTATCTGATTTCGGCAGAACTTTTGAACCCTTAAGTTTGAGCTCGTCGGCTGACGTTCGACACACTCGATCGTTGTGAATCCACCTTTCAGATGAGGTCTCTTCCAAGCCTCGCGGACTTCGTGCGGCCGAGCGGCGACCGTCAAAGCATTTCGTTTCGCTCCAGTAGTAGGCCTATATTGACTAAATTGTAACATGACGACCTGTGATTTCGGCAGAACTTTTGAACCCTTAAGTTTGAGCTAGTGGGCTGACGTTCGACACACTCGATCGTTGTGAATCCACCTTTCAGATGAGGTCTCTTCCAAGCCTCTCGGACTTCGTGCGGCCGAGCGACCACCGTCGAAGCATTCCGTTTCGCTCCAGTCGTAGGCCTTTATTGACTAAATTCTAACATGACGACCTATCTGATTTCGGCAGAACTTTTGAACCCTTAAGTTTGAGCTAGTGGGCTGACATTCGACACAATCGATCGTTGTGAATCCACCTTTCAGATGAGGTCTCTTCCAAGCCTCTCGGACTTCGTGCGGCCGAGCGACCACCGTCGAAGCATTCCGTTTCGCTCCAGTCGTAGGCCTTTATTGACTAAATTCTAACATGACGACCTGTGATTTCGGCAGAACTTTTGAACCCTTAAGTTTGAGCTAGTAGGCTGACATTCGACACACTCGATCGTTGTGAATCCACCTTTCAGATGAGGTCTCTTCCAAGCCTCTCGGAGGTCGTGCGGCCGAAACACGAGCGTCGAAGCTTTCCGTTTTGCTCAAGTCGTAGGCCTTTATTGACTAAATTCTAACATGACGACCTATCTGATTTCGGCAGAACTTTTGAACCATTAAGTTTGAGCTAGTGGGCTGACGTTCGACACAATCGATCGTTGTGAATCCACCTTTCAGATGAGGTCTCTTCCAAGCCTCTTGGACTTCGTGCGGCCGAGCGGCGACCGTCGAAGCATTCAATTTCGCTCAAGTCGTAGGCCTTTATTGACTAAATTCTAACATGACGACCTATCTGATTTCGGCAGAACTTTTGAACCATTAAGTTTGAGCTAGTGGGCTGACGTTCGACACAATCGATCGTTGTGAATATATCTTTCAGATGAGGACTCTTCCAAGCCTCTCGGCCTTCGTGCGGCCGAGCGGCGACCGTCAAAGCATTTCGTTTCGCTCCAGTAGTAGGCCTTTATTGACTAAATTGTAACATGACACCTATGTGATTTCGGGAGAACTTTTGAACCCTTAAGTTTGAGCTAGTGGCTGACGTTCGACACAATCGATCGTTGTGAATCCACCTTTCAGATGAGGCCTCTTCCAAGCCTCTCGGACTTCGTGCGGGCCGAGCGGCGAGCCGTCGAAGCATTCAATTTCACTCCAGTAGTAGCATTTATTGACTAAATTGTAACATGACGACCTATTGATTTCGGCAGAATTTTTGAACCCTTAAGTTTGAGCTAGTAGGTTGACATTCGACACACTCGATCGTTGTGAATCCACCTTTCAGATGAGGTCTCTTCAAGCCTCTCGGAGGTCCGTGCGGGCCGAACGACGAGCTCGAAGCATTCCGTTTCGCTCCAGTAGGAGGCCTTTATTGACTAAATTCTAACATGACGACCTATCTGATTTCGGCAGAACTTTTGAACCCTTAAGTTTGAGCTAGTGGGCTGACGTTCGACACAATCGATCGTTGTGAATCCACCTTTCAGATGAGGTCTCTTCCAAGCCTCTCGGACTTCGTGCGGCCGAGCGGCGACCGTCAAAGCATTTCGTTTCGCTCCAGTAGTATGCCTATATTGACTAAATTGTAACATGACGACCTATGTGATTTCGGGAGAACTTTTGAACCCTTACGTTTGAGCTAGTGGGCTGACGTTCGACACACTCGATCGTTGTGAATCCACCTTTCAGATAAGGTCTCTTCCAAGCCTCTCGGACTTCGTGCGGCCGAGCGGACACCGTCGAAGCATTTCGTTTCGCTCCAGTCGTAGGCCTTTATTGACTAAATTCTAACATGACGACCTTGTGATTTCGGCAGAACTTTTGAACCCTTAAGTTTGAGCTAGTAGGCTGACATTCGACACACTCGATCGTTGTGAATCCACCTTTCAGATGAGGTCTCTTCCAAGCCTCTCGGACTTCGTGCGGCCGAAGCGGCGACCGTCGAAGCATTCATTTCGCTCAAGTCGTAGGCCTTTATTGACTAAATTCTAACATGACGACCTATCTGATTTCGGCAGAACTTTTGAACCCTTATGTTTGAGCTAGTGGGCTGACGTTCGATACAATCGATCGTTGTGAATCCACCTTTCAGATGAGGTCTCTTCCAAGCCTCTCGGACTTCGTGCGGCAGAGCGGCGACCGTCGAAGCATTCAGTTTCGCTCAAGTAGTAGGCCTTTATTGACTAAATTCTAACATGACGACCTATGTGATTTCGGCAGAACTTTTGAACCATTAAGTTTGAGCTAGTGGGCTGACGTTCGACACACTCGATCGTTGTGAATCCACCTTTCAGATGAGGTCTCTTCCAAGCCTCTCGGACTTCGTGCGGCTGAGCGCCGACCGTCGAAGCATTCGTTTCAGCTCCAGTCGTAGGCCTTTATTGACTAAATTCTAACATGACGACCTATCTGATTTCGGCAGAACTTTTGAACCCTTAAGTTTGAGCTACGTGGCTGACGTTCGACACACTCGATCGTTGTGAATCCACCTTTCAGATGAGGTCTCTTCCAAGCCTCTCGGGCTTCGTGCGGCCGAGCGGCGACCGTCGAAGCATTCGTTTCGCTCCAGTAGTAGGCCTTTATTGACTAAATTGTAACATGACGACCTATCTGATTTCGGCAGAACTTTTGAACCCTTAAGTTTGAGCTAGTAGGCTGACGTTCGACACACTCGATCGTTGTGAATCCACCTTTCAGATGAGGTCTCTTCCAAGCCTCTCGGACTTCGTGCGGCCGAGCGGCGACCGTCAAAGCATTTCGTTTCGCTCCAGTAGTAGGCCTATATTGACTAAATTGTAACATGACGACCTATGTGATTTCGGCAGAACTTTTGAACCCTTAAGTTTGAGCTAGTAGGCTGACATTCGACACACACGATCGTTGTGAATCCACCTTTCAGATGAGGTCTCTTCCAAGCCTCTCGGACTTCGTGCGGCCGAGCGGCGACCGTCAAAGCATTTCGTTTCGCTCCAGTAGTAGGCCTATATTGACTAAATTGTAACATGACGACCTGTGATTTCGGCAGAACTTTTGAACCCTTAAGTTTGAGCTAGTGGGCTGACGTTCGACACACTCGATCGTTGTGAATCCACCTTTCAGATGAGGTCTCTTCCAAGCCTCTCGGACTTCGTGCGGCCGAGCGGCGACCGTCGAAGCATTCCATTTTCGCTCAAGTCGTAGGCCTTTATTGACTAAATTCTAACATGACGACCTATCTGATTTCGGCAGCAGAACTTTTGAACCCTTAAGTTTGAGCTAGTGGGCTGACGTTCGACACAATCGATCGTTGTGAATCCACCTTCAGATGAGGTCTCTTCCAAGCCTCTGGACTTCGTGCGGCCGAGCGGCGACCGTCAAAGCATTCAGTTTCGCTCAAGTCGTAGGCCTTTATTGACTAAATTCTAACATGACGACCTATCTGATTTCGGGCAGAACTTTTGAACCCTTAAGTTTGAGCTAGTGGGCTGACGTTCGACACAATCGATCGTTGTGAATCCACCTTTCAGATGAGGTCTCTTCCAAGCCTCTCGGACTTCGTGCGGCCGAGCGGCGACCGTCAAAGCATTTCGTTTCGCTCCAGTAGTAGGCCTTTATTGACTAAATTGTAACATGACGACCTGTGATTTCGGCAGAACTTTTGAACCCTTACGTTTGAGCTAGTAGGCTGACGTTCGACACACTCGATCGTTGTGAATCCACCTTTCAGATGAGGTCTCTTCCAAGCCTCTCGGACGGTCGTGCGGCCGAGCGGACACGCGTCGAAGCATTTCGTTTCGCTCAAGTCGTAGGCCTTTATTGACTAAATTCTAACATGACGACCTATTGATTTCGGCAGAACTTTTGAACCCTTAAGTTTGAGCTAGTAGGGCTGACGTTCGATACAATCCATCGTTGTGAATCCACCATTCAGATGAGGTCTCTTCCAAGCCTCTTGGACTTCGTGCGGCCGAGCGGCGACCGTCGAAGCATTCAATTTCGCTCAAGTCGTAGGCCTTTATTGACTAAATTCTAACATGACGACCTATCTGATTTCGGCAGAACTTTTGAACCATTAAGTTTGAGCTAGTGGGCTGACGTTCGACACAATCGATCGTTAAGAATCCACCTTTCAGATGAGGTCTCTTACAAGCCTCTCGGACTTCGTGCGGCTGAGCGCCGACCGTCAAAGCATTTCGTTTCACTCCAGTAGTATGCCTATATTGACTAAATTGTAACATGACGACCTATGTGATTTCGGGAGAACATTTGAACCCTTAAGTTTGAGCTACTGGGCTGACGTTCGACACACTCGATCGTTGTGAATCCACCCTTTCAGATGAGGTCTCTTCCAAGCCTCTCGGGCTTCGTGCGGCGGAGCGCCCACCGTCGAAGCATTCCGTTTCGCTCAGTCGTAGGCCTTTATTGACTAATTCTAACACGACGACCTATCTGATTTCGGCAGAACTTTTGAACCCTTATGTTTGAGCTCGTCGGCTGACGTTCGACACACTCGATCGTTGTGAATCACCTTTCAGATGAGGTCTCTTCCAAGCCTCTCGGACTTCGTGCGGCCGAGCGGCGACCGTCAAAGCATTTCGTTTCGCTCCAGTAGTAGGCCTATATTGACTAAATTGTAACATGACAACCTGTGATTTCGGGCAGAACTTTTGAACCCTTAAGTTTGAGCTAGTAGGCTGACATTCGACCACACTCGATCGTGTGAATTCACCTTTCAGAGGAGGTCTCTTCCAAGCCTCTCGGAGGTCGTGCGGCCGAAACACGAGCGTCGAAGCATTCCGTTTCGCTCAAGTCGTAGGCCTTTATTGACTAAATTCTAACATGACGACCTATCTGATTTCGGCAGAACTTTTGAACCCTTAAGTTTGAGCTAGTGGGCTGACGTTCGACACAATCGATCGTTGTGAATCCACCTTTCAGATGAGGTCTCTTCCAAGCCTCTCGGACTTCGTGCGGCCGAGCGGCGACCGTCGAAGCATTCAGTTTCGCTCCAGTCGTAGGCCTTTATTGACTAAATTGTAACATGACGACCTATGTGATTTCGGCAGAACTTTTGAACCCTTAAGTTTGAGCTAGTAGGGCTGACGTTCGACACACTCGATCGTTGTGAATCCACCTTTCAGATGAGGTCTCTTCCAAGCCTCTCGGACTTCGCTGCGCCGAGCGGCGACCGTCGAAGCATTCCGTATCGCTCCAGTCGTAGGCCTTTATTGACTAAATTGTAACATGACGACCTATGTGATTTCGGCAGAACTTTTGAACCCTTAAGTTTGAGCTAGTAGGCTGACGTTCGACACACTCGATCGTTGTGAATCCACCTTTCAGATGAGGTCTCTTCCAAGCCTCTCGGACTTCGTGCGGCCGAGCGCGACCGTCGAAGCATTCCGTTTCGCTCCAGTCGTAGGCCTTTATTGACTAAATTCTAACATGACGACCTATCTGATTTCGGCAGAACTTTTGAACCCTTAAGTTTGAGCTAGTGGGCTGACGTTCGACACAATCGATCGTTGTGAATCCACCTTTCAGATGAGGTCTCTTCCAAGCCTCTCGGACTTCGTGCGGCCGAGCGGCGACCGTCGAAGCATTCCGTTTCGCTCCAGTCGTAGGCCTTTATTGACTAAATTCTAACATGACGACCTATCTGATTTCGGCAGAACTTTTGAACCCTTAAGTTTGAGCTAGTGGGCTGACGTTCGACACACTCGATCGTTGTGAATCCACCTTTCAGATGAGGTCTCTTCCAAGCCTCTCGGACTTCGTGCGGCCGAGCGGCGACCGTCGAAGCATTCCGTTTCGCTCCAGTCGTAGGCCTTTATTGACTAAATTCTAACATGACGACCTATCTGATTTCGGCAGAACTTTTGAACCCTTAAGTTTGAGCTAGTGGGCTGACGTTCGACACAATCGATCGTTGTGAATCCACCTTTCAGATGAGGTCTCTTCCAAGCCTCTCGGACTTCGTGCGGCCGAGCGGCGACCGTCGAAGCATTCCGTTTCGCTCCAGTCGTAGGCCTTTATTGACTAAATTCTAACATGACGACCATGTGATTTCGGCAGAACTTTTGAACCCTTAAGTTTGAGCTAGTAGGCTGACATTCGACACACTCGATCGTTGTGAATCCACCTTTCAGATGAGGTCTCTTCCAAGCCTCTCGGAGGTCGTGCGGCCGAAACACGAGCGTCGAAGCATTCCGTTTTCGCTCAAGTCGTAGGCCTTTATTGACTAAATTCTAACATGACGACCTATCTGATTTCGGCAGAACTTTTGAACCCTTAAGTTTGAGCTAGTGGGCTGACGTTCGACACAATCGATCGTTGTGAATCCACCTTTCAGATGAGGTCTCTTCCAAGCCTCTTGGACTTCGTGCGGCCGAGCGGCGACCGTCGAAGCATTCAATTTCGCTCAAGTCGTAGGCCTTTATTGACTAAATTCTAACATGACGACCTATCTGATTTCGGCAGAACTTTTGAACCCTTAAGTTTGAGCTAGTGGGCTGACGTTCGACACAATCGATCGTTGTGAATCCACCTTTCAGATGAGGTCTCTTCCAAGCCTCTCGGACTTCGTGCGGCCGAGCGGCGACCGTCAAAGCATTTCGTTTCGCTCCAGTAGTAGGCCTTTATTGACTAAATTGTAACATGACGACCTATGTGATTTCGGGCAGAACTTTTGAACCCTTAAGTTTGAGCTAGTGGGCTGACGTTCGACACACTCGATCGTTGTGAATCCACCTTTCAGATGAGGTCTCTTCCAAGCCTCTCGGACTTCGTGCGGCCGAGCGACGACCGTCGAAGCATTCCGTTTCGCTCCAGTCGTAGGCCTTTATTGACTAAATTCTAACATGACGACCTATCTGATTTCGGCAGAACTTTTGAACCCTTAAGTTTGAGCTAGTGGGCTGACGTTCGACACAATCGATCGTTGTGAATCCACCTTTCAGATGAGGTCTCTTCCAAGCCTCTTGGACTTCGTGCGGCCGAGCGGCGACCGTCGAAGCATTCAGTTTCGCTCCAGTAGTAGGCCTTTATTGACTAAATTCTAACATGACGACCTATCTGATTTCGGCAGAACTTTTGAACCCTTAAGTTTGAGCTAGAGGGCTGACGTTCGACACACTCGATCGTTGTGAATCCACCTTTCAGATGAGGTCTCTTCCAAGCCTCTCGGACTTCGTGCGGCCGAGCGGCGACTGTCGAAGATTTCCGTTTCGCTCCAGTAGTAGGCCTTTATTGACTAAATTGTAACGTGACGACCTATGTGATTTCGGCAGAACTTTTGAACCCTTAAGTTTGAGCTAGTAGGCTGACGTTCGACACACTCGATCGTTGTGAATCCACCTTTCAGATGAGGTCTCTTCCAAGCCTCTCGGACTTCGTGCGGCCGAGCGACGACCGTCGAAGCATTCCGTTTCGCTCCAGTCGTAGGCCTTTATTGACTAAATTCTAACATGACGACCTATCTGATTTCGGCAGAACTTTTGAACCCTTAAGTTTGAGCTAGTGGGCTGACGTTCGACACACTCGATCGTTGTGAATCCACCTTTCAGATGAGGTCTCTTCCAAGCCTCTCGGACTTCGTGCGGCCGAGCGGCGACCGTCGAAGCATTCCGTTTCGCTCCAGTCGTAGGCCTTTATTGACTAAATTGTAACATGACGACCTATGTGATTTCGGCAGAACTTTTGAACCCTTAAGTTTGAGCTAGTAGGCTGACGTTCGACACACTCGATCGTTGTGAATCCACCTTTCAGATGAGGTCTCTTCCAAGCCTCTCGGACTTCGTGCGGCCGAGCGGCGACCGTCGAAGCATTCCGTTTCGCTCCAGTAGTAGGCCTTTATTGACTAAATTGTAACATGACGACCTATGTGATTTCGGCAGAACTTTTGAACCCTTAAGTTTGAGCTAGTGGGCTGACGTTCGACACACTCGATCGTTGTGAATCCACCTTTCAGATGAGGTCTCTTCCAAGCCTCTCGGAGGTCGTGCGGCCGAAACACGAGCGTCGAAGCATTCCGTTTCGCTCAAGTCGTAGGCCTTTATTGACTAAATTCTAACATGACGACCTATGTGATTTCGGCAGAACTTTTGAACCCTTAAGTTTGAGCTAGTGGGCTGACGTTCGACACACTCGATCGTTGTGAATCCACCTTTCAGATGAGGTCTCTTCCAAGCCTCTCGGACTTCGTGCGGCCGAGCGGCGACCGTCGAAGCATTCCGTTTCGCTCCAGTCGTAGGCCTTTATTGACTAAATTCTAACATGACGACCTATGTGATTTCGGCAGAACTTTTGAACCCTTAAGTTTGAGCTAGTAGGCTGACGTTCGACACACTCGATCGTTGTGAATCCACCTTTCAGATGAGGTCTCTTCCAAGCCTCTCGGACTTCGTGCGGCCGAGACGCGACCGTCGAAGCATTCCGTTTCGCTCCAGTCGTAGGCCTTTATTGACTAAATTCTAACATGACGACCTATGTGATTTCGGCAGAACTTTTGAACCCTTAAGTTTGAGCTAGTGGGCTGACGTTCGACACACTCGATCGTTGTGAATCCACCTTTCAGATGAGGTCTCTTCCAAGCCTCTCGGACTTCGTGCGGCCGAGCGGCGACCGTCGAAGCATTCCGTTTCGCTCCAGTCGTAGGCCTTTATTGACTAAATTCTAACATGACGACCTATGTGATTTCGGCAGAACTTTTGAACCCTTAAGTTTGAGCTAGTAGGCTGACGTTCGACACACTCGATCGTTGTGAATCCACCTTTCAGATGAGGTCTCTTCCAAGCCTCTCGGACTTCGTGCGGCCGAGCGCGACCGTCGAAGCATTCCGTTTCGCTCCAGTCGTAGGCCTTTATTGACTAAATTCTAACATGACGACCTATCTGATTTCGGCAGAACTTTTGAACCCTTAAGTTTGAGCTAGTGGGCTGACGTTCGACACACTCGATCGTTGTGAATTCACCTTTCAGATGAGGTCTCTTCCAAGCCTCTCGGACATCGTGCGGCCGAGCGGCCACCGTCGAAGCGTTCCGTTTCGCTCCAGTCGTAGGCCTTTATTGACTAAATTGTAACATGACGACCTATGTGATTTCGGCAGAACTTTTGAACCCTTAAGTTTGAGCTAGTGGGCTGACGTTCGACACAATCGATCGTTGTGAATCCACCTTTCAGATGAGGCCTCTTCCAAGCCTCTTGGACTTCGTGCGGGCCGAGCGGCGACCGTCGAAGCATTCCGTTTCGCTCCAGTAGTAGGCCTTTATTGACTAAATTGTAACATGACGACCTATGTGATTTCGGCAGAACTTTTGAACCCTTAAGTTTGAGCTAGTAGGCTGACATTCGACACACTCGATCGTTGTGAATCCACCTTTCAGATGAGGTCTCTTCCAAGCCTCTCGGAGGTCGTGCGGCCGAAACACGAGCGTCGAAGCATTCCGTTTCGCTCAAGTCGTAGGCCTTTATTGACTAAATTCTAACATGACGACCTATCTGATTTCGGCAGAACTTTTGAACCCTTAAGTTTGAGCTAGTGGGCTGACGTTCGACACAATCGATCGTTGTGAATCCACCTTTCAGATGAGGTCTCTTCCAAGCCTCTTGGACTTCGTGCGGCCGAGCGGCGACCGTCGAAGCATTCAATTTCGCTCAAGTCGTAGGCCTTTATTGACTAAATTCGTAACATGACGACCTATCTGATTTCGGCAGAACTTTTGAACCCTTAAGTTTGAGCTAGTGGGCTGACGTTCGACACACTCGATCGTTGTGAATCCACCTTTCAGATGAGGTCTCTTCCAAGCCTCTCGGACTTCGTGCGGCCGAGCGGCGACCGTCGAAAGCATTTCGTTTCGCTCCAGTAGTAGGCCTTTATTGACTAAATTCTAACATGACGACCTATGTGATTTCGGCAGAACTTTTGAACCCTTAAGTTTTAGCTAGTGGGCTGTCGTTCGACACACTCGATCGTTGTGAATCCACCTTTCAGATGAGGTCTCTTCCAAGCCTCTCGGACTTCGTGCGGCCGAGCGGACACCGTCGAAGCATTCCGTTTCGCTCCAGTCGTAGGCCTTTATTGACTAAATTCTAACATGACGACCTGTGATTTCGGCAGAACTTTTGAACCCTTAAGTTTGAGCTAGTAGGCTGACATTCGACACACTCGATCGTTGTGAATCCACCTTTCAGATGAGGTCTCTTCCAAGCCTCTCGGACGTCGTGCGGCCGAAACACGAGCGTCGAAGCATTCCGTTTCGCTCAAGTCGTAGGCCTTTATTGACTAAATTCTAACATGACGACCTATCTGATTTCGGCAGAACTTTTGAACCCTTAAGTTTGAGCTAGTGGGCTGACGTTCGACACAATCGATCGTTGTGAATCCACCTTTCAGATGAGGTCTCTTCCAAGCCTCTTGGACTTCGTGCGGCCGAGCGGCGACCGTCGAAGCATTCAATTTCGCTCAAGTCGTAGGCCTTTATTGACTAAATTCTAACATGACGACCTATCTGATTTCGGCAGAACTTTTGAACCCTTAAGTTTGAGCTAGTGGGCTGACGTTCGACACAATCGATCGTTGTGAATCCACCTTTCAGATGAGGTCTCTTCCAAGCCTCTCGGACTTCGTGCGGCCGAGCGGCGACCGTCGAAGCATTTCGTTTCGCTCCAGTAGTATGCCTTTATTGACTAAATTGTAACATGACGACCTATGTGATTTCGGGCAGAACATTTGAACCCTTAAGTTTGAGCTAGTGGGCTGACGTTCGACACACTCGATCGTTGTGAATCCACCTTTCAGATGAGGTCTCTTCCAAGCCTCTCGGACTTCGTGCGGCCGAGCGGCGACCGTCGAAGCATTCCGTTTCGCTCAGTCGTAGGCCTTTATTGACTAAATTCTAACATGACGACCTATTGATTTCGGCAGAACTTTTGAACCCTTAAGTTTGAGCTAGTGGGCTGACGTTCGACACACTCGATCGTTGTGAATCCACCTTTCAGATGAGGTCTCTTCCAAGCCTCTCGGACTTCGTGCGGCCGAACGCGACCGTCGAAGCATTCCGTTTCGCTCCAGTCGTAGGCCTTTATTGACTAAATTCTAACATGACGACCTATCTGATTTCGGCAGAACTTTTGAACCCTTAAGTTTGAGCTAGTGGGCTGACGTTCGACACAATCGATCGTTGTGAATCCACCTTTCAGATGAGGTCTCTTCCAAGCCTCTTGGACTTCGTGCGGCCGAGCGGCGACCGTCGAAGCATTCATTTCGCTCCAGTAGTATGCCTTTATTGACTAAATTGTAACATGACGACCTATGTGATTTCGGGAGAACTTTTGAACCCTTAAGTTTGAGCTAGTAGGCTGACGTTCGACACACTCGATCGTTGTGAATCCACCTTTCAGATGAGGTCTCTTCCAAGCCTCTCGGACTTCGTGCGGCCGAGCGGCGACCGTCGAAGCATTCCGTTTCGCTCCAGTAGTAGGCCTTTATTGACTAAATTGTAACGTGACGACCTATGTGATTTCGGCAGAACTTTTGAACCCTTAAGTTTGAGCTAGTAGGCTGACATTCGACACACTCGATCGTTGTGAATCCACCTTTCAGATGAGGTCTCTTCCAAGCCTCTCGGAGGTCGTGCGGCCGAAACACGAGCGTCGAAGCATTCCGTTTCGCTCAAGTCGTAGGCCTTTATTGACTAAATTCTAACATGACGACCTATCTGATTTCGGCAGAACTTTTGAACCCTTAAGTTTGAGCTAGTGGGCTGACGTTCGACACAATCGATCGTTGTGAATCCACCTTTCAGATGAGGTCTCTTCCAAGCCTCTTGGACTTCGTGCGGCCGAGCGGCGACCGTCGAAGCATTCAATTTCGCTCAAGTCGTAGGCCTTTATTGACTAAATTCTAACATGACGACCTATCTGATTTCGGCAGAACTTTTGAACCCTTAAGTTTGAGCTAGTGGGCTGACGTTCGACACAATCGATCGTTGTGAATCCACCTTTCAGATGAGGTCTCTTCCAAGCCTCTCGGACTTCGTGCGGCCGAGCGGCCACCGTCGAAGCATTCCGTTTCGCTCCAGTAGTAGGCCTTATTGACTAAATTGTAACATGACGACCTATGTGATTTCGGCAGAACTTTTGAACCCTTAAGTTTGAGCTAGTGGGCTGACGTTCGACACACTCGATCGTTGTGAATCCACCTTTCAGATGAGGTCTCTTCCAAGCCTCTCGGACTTCGTGCGGCCGAGCGGACACCGTCGAAGCATTCCGTTTCGCTCCAGTCGTAGGCCTTTATTGACTAAATTCTAACATGACGACCATGTGATTTCGGCAGAACTTTTGAACCCTTAAGTTTGAGCTAGTAGGCTGACATTCGACACACTCGATCGTTGTGAATCCACCTTTCAGATGAGGTCTCTTCCAAGCCTCTCGGAGGTCGTGCGGCCGAAACACGAGCGTCGAAGCATTTCCGTTTCGCTCAAGTCGTAGGCCTTTATTGACTAAATTCTAACATGACGACCTATCTGATTTCGGCAGAACTTTTGAACCCTTAAGTTTGAGCTAGTGGGCTGACGTTCGACACAATCGATCGTTGTGAATCCACCTTTCAGATGAGGTCTCTTCCAAGCCTCTTGGACTTCGTGCGGCCGAGCGGCGACCGTCGAAGCATTCAATTTCGCTCAAGTCGTAGGCCTTTATTGACTAAATTCTAACATGACGACCTATCTGATTTCGGCAGAACTTTTGAACCCTTAAGTTTGAGCTAGTGGGCTGACGTTCGACACACTCGATCGATGTGAATCCACCTTTCAGATGAGGTCTCTTCCAAGCCTCTCGGACTTCGTGCGGCCGAGCGGCCACCGTCGAAGCATTCCGTTTCGCTCCAGTCGTAGGCCTTTATTGACTAAATTGTAACATGACGACCTATGTGATTTCGGCAGAACTTTTGAACCCTTAAGTTTGAGCTAGTAGGCTGACATTCGACACACTCGATCGTTGTGAATCCACCTTTCAGATGAGGTCTCTTCCAAGCCTCTCGGAGGTCGTGCGGCCGAGCACGAGCGTCGAAGCATTCCGTTTCGCTCAAGTCGTAGGCCTTTATTGACTAAATTCTAACATGACGACCTATCTGATTTCGGCAGAACTTTTGAACCCTTAAGTTTGAGCTAGTGGGCTGACGTTCGACACAATCGATCGTTGTGAATCCACCTTTCAGATGAGGTCTCTTCCAAGCCTCTTGGACTTCGTGCGGCCGAGCGGCGACCGTCGAAGCATTCAATTTCGCTCAAGTCGTAGGCCTTTATTGACTAAATTCGTAACATGACGACCTATCTGATTTCGGCAGAACTTTTGAACCCTTAAGTTTGAGCTAGTGGGCTGACGTTCGACACACTCGATCGTTGTGAATCCACCTTTCAGATGAGGTCTCTTCCAAGCCTCTCGGACTTCGTGCGGCCGAGCGGCGACCGTCAAAGCATTTCGTTTCGCTCCAGTAGTATGCCTATATTGACTAAATTGTAACATGACGACCTATGTGATTTCGGGAGAACTTTTGAACCCTTAAGTTTGAGCTAGTGGGCTGACGTTCGACACACTCGATCGTTGTGAATCCACCTTTCAGATGAGGTCTCTTCCAAGCCTCTCGGACTTCGTGCGGCCGAGCGGACACCGTCGAAGCATTTCGTTTCGCTCCAGTCGTAGGCCTTTATTGACTAAATTCTAACATGACGACCTGTGATTTCGGCAGAACTTTTGAACCCTTAAGTTTGAGCTAGTAGGCTGACATTCGACACACTCGATCGTTGTGAATCCACCTTTCAGATGAGGTCTCTTCCAAGCCTCTCGGAGGTCGTGCGGCCGAAACACGAGCGTCGAAGCATTCCGTTTTCGCTCAAGTCGTAGGCCTTTATTGACTAAATTCTAACATGACGACCTATCTGATTTCGGCAGAACTTTTGAACCCTTAAGTTTGAGCTAGTGGGCTGACGTTCGACACAATCGATCGTTGTGAATCCACCTTTCAGATGAGGTCTCTTCCAAGCCTCTCGGACTTCGTGCGGCCGAGCGGCGACCGTCGAAGCATTTCGTTTCGCTCCAGTAGTAGGCCTTTATTGACTAAATTGTAACATGACGACCTATGTGATTTCGGCAGAACTTTTGAACCCTTAAGTTTGAGCTAGTGGGGTGACGTTCGACACACTCGATCGTTGTGAATCCACCTTTCAGATGAGGTCTCTTCCAAGCCTCTCGGACTTCGTGCGGCCGAGCGGCGACCGTCGAAGCATTCCGTTTCGCTCAAGTCGTAGGCCTTTATTGACTAAATTCTAACATGACGACCTATGTGATTTCGGCAGAACTTTTGAACCCTTAAGTTTGAGCTAGTGGGCTGACATTCGACACACTCGATCGTTGTGAATCCACCTTTCAGATGAGGTCTCTTCCAAGCCTCTCGGACTTCGTGCGGCCGAGCGGCACCGTCGAAGCATTCCGTTTCGCTCCAGTCGTAGGCCTTTATTGACTAAATTCTAACATGACGACCTATCTGATTTCGGCAGAACTTTTGAACCCTTAAGTTTGAGCTAGTGGGCTGACGTTCGACACAATCGATCGTTGTGAATCCACCTTTCAGATGAGGTCTCTTCCAAGCCTCTCGGACTTCGTGCGGCCGAGCGGCGACCGTCGAAGCATTCCGTTTCGCTCCAGTAGTAGGCCTTTATTGACTAAATTGTAACATGACGACCTATGTGATTTCGGCAGAACTTTTGAACCCTTAAGTTTGAGCTAGTAGGGCTGACGTTCGACACACTCGATCGTTGTGAATCCACCTTTCAGATGAGGTCTCTTCCAAGCCTCTCGGACTTCGTGCGGCCGAGCGGCGACCGTCGAAGCATTCCGTTTCGCTCCAGTCGTAGGCCTTTATTGACTAAATTGTAACGTGACGACCTATGTGATTTCGGCAGAACTTTTGAACCCTTAAGTTTGAGCTAGTAGGCTGACATTCGACACACTCGATCGTTGTGAATCCACCTTTCAGATGAGGTCTCTTCCAAGCCTCTCGGAGGTCGTGCGGCCGAAACACGAGCGTCGAAGCATTCCGTTTCGCTCAAGTCGTAGGCCTTTATTGACTAAATTCTAACATGACGACCTATCTGATTTCGGCAGAACTTTTGAACCCTTAAGTTTGAGCTAGTGGGCTGACGTTCGACACAATCGATCGTTGTGAATCCACCTTTCAGATGAGGTCTCTTCCAAGCCTCTTGGACTTCGTGCGGCCGAGCGGCGACCGTCGAAGCATTCAATTTCGCTCAAGTCGTAGGCCTTTATTGACTAAATTGTAACATGACGACCTATGTGATTTCGGCAGAACTTTTGAACCCTTAAGTTTGAGCTAGTGGGCTGACGTTCGACACAATCGATCGTTGTGAATCCACCTTTCAGATGAGGTCTCTTCCAAGCCTCTCGGACTTCGTGCGGCCGAGCGGCGACCGTCGAAGCATTCCGTTTCGCTCCAGTAGTAGGCCTTTATTGACGAAATTGTAACATGACGACCTATGTGATTTCGGCAGAACTTTTGAACCCTTAAGTTTGAGCTAGTAGGCTGACGTTCGACACACTCGATCGTTGTGAATCCACCTTTCAGATGAGGTCTCTTCCAAGCCTCTCGGAGTCGTGCGGCCGAGCGACGACCGTCGAAGCATTCCGTTTCGCTCCAGTCGTAGGCCTTTATTGACTAAATTCTAACATGACGACCTATCTGATTTCGGCAGAACTTTTGAACCCTTAAGTTTGAGCTAGTGGGCTGACGTTCGACACACTCGATCGTTGTGAATCCACCTTTCAGATGAGGTCTCTTCCAAGCCTCTCGGACTTCGTGCGGCCGAGCGCGACCGTCGAAGCATTCCGTTTTCGCTCAGTCGTAGGCCTTTATTGACTAAATTCTAACATGACGACCTATCTGATTTCGGCAGAACTTTTGAACCCTTAAGTTTGAGCTAGTGGGCTGACGTTCGACACAATCGATCGTTGTGAATCCACCTTTCAGATGAGGTCTCTTCCAAGCCTCTCGGACTTCGTGCGGCCGAGCGGCGACCGTCGAAGCATTCAGTTTCGCTCCAGTCGTAGGCCTTTATTGACTAAATTCGTAACATGACGACCTATGTGATTTCGGCAGAACTTTTGAACCCTTAAGTTTGAGCTAGTGGGCTGACGTTCGACACAATCGATCGTTGTGAATCCACCTTTCAGATGAGGTCTCTTCCAAGCCTCTTGGACTTCGTGCGGCCGAGCGGCGACCGTCGAAGCATTCCGTTTCGCTCCAGTCGTAGGCCTTTATTGACTAAATTGTAACATGACGACCTATGTGATTTCGGCAGAACTTTTGAACCCTTAAGTTTGAGCTAGTAGGCTGACATTCGACACACTCGATCGTTGTGAATCCACCTTTCAGATGAGGTCTCTTCCAAGCCTCTCGGAGGTCGTGCGGCCGAACACGAGCGTCGAAGCATTCCGTTTCGCTCAAGTCGTAGGCCTTTATTGACTAAATTCTAACATGACGACCTATCTGATTTCGGCAGAACTTTTGAACCCTTAAGTTTGAGCTAGTGGGCTGACGTTCGACACAATCGATCGTTGTGAATCCACCTTTCAGATGAGGTCTCTTCCAAGCCTCTTGGACTTCGTGCGGCCGAGCGGCGACCGTCGAAGCATTCAATTTCGCTCAAGTCGTAGGCCTTTATTGACTAAATTCGTAACATGACGACCTATCTGATTTCGGCAGAACTTTTGAACCCTTAAGTTTGAGCTAGTGGGCTGACGTTCGACACACTCGATCGTTGTGAATCCACCTTTCAGATGAGGTCTCTTCCAAGCCTCTCGGACTTCGTGCGGCCGAGCGGCGACCGTCAAAGCATTTCGTTTCGCTCCAGTAGTATGCCTATATTGACTAAATTGTAACATGACGACCTATGTGATTTCGGGAGAACTTTTGAACCCTTAAGTTTGAGCTAGTGGGCTGACGTTCGACACACTCGATCGTTGTGAATCCACCTTTCAGATGAGGTCTCTTCCAAGCCTCTCGGACTTCGTGCGGCCGAGCGGACGACCGTCGAAGCATTCGTTTCGCTCCAGTCGTAGGCCTTTATTGACTAAATTCTAACATGACGACCTGTGATTTCGGCAGAACTTTTGAACCCTTAAGTTTGAGCTAGTAGGGCTGACGTTCGACACACTCGATCGTTGTGAATCCACCTTTCAGATGAGGTCTCTTCCAAGCCTCTCGGAGTCGTGCGGCCGAACGACGACCGTCGAAGCATTCCGTTTTCGCTCAAGTCGTAGGCCTTTATTGACTAAATTCTAACATGACGACCTATCTGATTTCGGCAGAACTTTTGAACCCTTAAGTTTGAGCTAGTGGGCTGACGTTCGACACAATCGATCGTTGTGAATCCACCTTTCAGATGAGGTCTCTTCCAAGCCTCTTGGACTTCGTGCGGCCGAGCGGCGACCGTCGAAGCATTCAATTTCGCTCAAGTCGTAGGCCTTTATTGACTAAATTGTAACATGACGACCTATGTGATTTCGGCAGAACTTTTGAACCCTTAAGTTTGAGCTAGTGGGCTGACGTTCGACACAATCGATCGTTGTGAATCCACCTTTCAGATGAGGTCTCTTCCAAGCCTCTTGGACTTCGTGCGGCCGAGCGGCGACCGTCGAAGCATTCCGTTTCGCTCCAGTCGTAGGCCTATATTGACTAAATTGTAACATGACGACCTATGTGATTTCGGCAGAACTTTTGAACCCTTAAGTTTGAGCTAGTGGGCTGACGTTCGACACACTCGATCGTTGTGAATCCACCTTTCAGATGAGGTCTCTTCCAAGCCTCTCGGACTTCGTGCGGCCGAGCGGCGACCGTCAAAGCATTCGTTTCGCTCCAGTAGTATGCCTATATTGACTAAATTGTAACATGACGACCTATGTGATTTCGGGAGAACTTTTGAACCCTTAAGTTTGAGCTAGTGGGCTGACATTCGACACACTCGATCGTTGTGAATCCACCTTTCAGATGAGGTCTCTTCCAAGCCTCTCGGACTTCGTGCGGCCGAGCGGACACCGTCGAAGCATTTCGTTTCGCTCCAGTCGTAGGCCTTTATTGACTAAATTCTAACATGACGACCTGTGATTTCGGCAGAACTTTTGAACCCTTAAGTTTGAGCTAGTAGGCTGACATTCGACACACTCGATCGTTGTGAATCCACCTTTCAGATGAGGTCTCTTCCAAGCCTCTCGGAGGTCGTGCGGCCGAAACACGAGCGTCGAAGCTTCCGTTTTGCTCAAGTCGTAGGCCTTTATTGACTAAATTCTAACATGACGACCTATCTGATTTCGGCAGAACTTTTGAACCCTTAAGTTTGAGCTAGTGGGCTGACGTTCGACACAATCGATCGTTGTGAATCCACCTTTCAGATGAGGTCTCTTCCAAGCCTCTTGGACTTCGTGCGGCCGAGCGGCGACCGTCGAAGCATTCAATTTCGCTCAAGTCGTAGGCCTTTATTGACTAAATTCGTAACATGACGACCTATCTGATTTCGGCAGAACTTTTGAACCCTTAAGTTTGAGCTAGTGGGCTGACGTTCGACACAATCGATCGTTGTGAATCCACCTTTCAGATGAGGCCTCTTCCAAGCCTCTTGGACTTCGTGCGGCCGAGCGGCGACCGTCGAAGCATTCCGTTTCGCTCCAGTAGTAGGCCTTTATTGACTAAATTGTAACGTGACGACCTATGTGATTTCGGCAGAACTTTTGAACCCTTAAGTTTGAGCTAGTGGGCTGACGTTCGACACACTCGATCGTTGTGAATCCACCTTTCAGATGAGGTCTCTTCCAAGCCTCTCGGACTTCGTGCGGCCGAGCGGACACCGTCGAAGCATTTCGTTTCGCTCCAGTCGTAGGCCTTTATTGACTAAATTCTAACATGACGACCTGTGATTTCGGCAGAACTTTTGAACCCTTAAGTTTGAGCTAGTAGGCTGACATTCGACACACTCGATCGTTGTGAATCCACCTTTCAGATGAGGTCTCTTCCAAGCCTCTCGGAGGTCGTGCGGCCGAAACACGAGCGTCGAAGCTTTCCGTTTTCGCTCAAGTCGTAGGCCTTTATTGACTAAATTCTAACATGACGACCTATCTGATTTTCGGCAGAACTTTTGAACCCTTATGTTTGAGCTAGTGGGCTGACGTTCGAACACATCGATCGTTGTGAATCCACCTTTCAGATGAGGTCTCTTCCAAGCCTCTTGGACTTCGTGCGGCCGAGCGGCGACCGTCGAAGCATTCAATTTCGCTCAAGTCGTAGGCCTTTATTGACTAAATTCGAACATGACGACCTATCTGATTTCGGCAGAACTTTTGAACCCTTAAGTTTGAGCTAGTGGGCTGACGTTCGACACAATCGATCGTTATGAATCCACCTTTCAGATGAGGTCTCTTACAAGCCTCTCGGACTTCGTGCGGCCGAGCGGCGACCGTCAAAGCATTTCGTTTCACTCCAGTAGTATGCCTATTTTTGACTAAATTGTAACATGACGACCTATGTGATTTCGGGAGAACTTTTGAACCCTTATGTTTGAGCTAGTGGGCTGACGTTCGACACACTCGATCGTTGTGTATCCACCTTTCAGATGAGGTCTCTTCCAAGCCTCTCGGACTTCGTGCGGCCGAGCGGCCACCGTCGAAGCATTCCGTTTCGCTCCAGTCGTAGGCCTTTATTGACTAAATTCTAACATGACGACCTATCTGATTTCGGCAGAACTTTTGAACCCTTAAGTTTGAGCTAGTGGGCTGACGTTCGACACAATCGATCGTTGTGAATCCACCTTTCAGATGAGGTCTCTTCCAAGCCTCTCGGACTTCGTGCGGCCGAGCGTCGACCGTCGAAGCATTCCGTTTCGCTCCAGTAGTAGGCCTATATTGACTAAATTGTAACATGACGACCGATGTGATTTCGGCAGAACATTTTGAACCCTTAAGTTTGAGCTAGTGGGCTGACGTTCGACACACTCGATCGTTGTGAATCCACCTTTCAGATGAGGTCTCTTCCAAGCCTCTCGGACTTCGTGCGGCCGAGCGGCGACCGTCGAAGCATTCCGTTTCGCTCCAGTCGTAGGCCTTTATTGACTAAATTCTAACATGACGACCTATCTGATTTCGGCAGAACTTTTGAACCCTTAAGTTTGAGCTAGTGGGCTGACGTTCGACACAATCGATCGTTGTGAATCCACCTTTCAGATGAGGTCTCTTCCAAGCCTCTTGGACTTCGTGCGGCCGAGCGGCGACCGTCGAAGCATTCAATTTCGCTCAAGTAGTAGGCCTTTATTGACTAAATTGTAACATGACGACCTATGTGATTTCGGCAGAACTTTTGAACCCTTAAGTTTGAGCTAGTAGGCTGTCGTTCGACACACTCGATCGTTGTGAATCCACCTTTCAGATGAGGTCTCTTCCAAGCCTCTCGGACTTCGTGCGGCCGAGCGGCGACCGTCGAAGCATTCCGTTTCGCTCCAGTAGTAGGCCTTTATTGACTAAATTGTAACGTGACGACCTATGTGATTTCGGCAGAACTTTTGAACCCTTAAGTTTGAGCTAGTAGGCTGACATTCGACACACTCGATCGTTGTGAATCCACCTTTCAGATGAGGTCTCTTCCAAGCCTCTCGGAGGTCGTGCGGCCGAAACACGAGCGTCGAAGCATTCCGTTTCGCTCAAGTCGTAGGCCTTTATTGACTAAATTCTAACATGACGACCTATCTGATTTCGGCAGAACTTTTGAACCCTTAAGTTTGAGCTAGTGGGCTGACGTTCGACACAATCGATCGTTGTGAATCCACCTTTCAGATGAGGTCTCTTCCAAGCCTCTTGGACTTCGTGCGGCCGAGCGGCGACCGTCGAAGCATTCCGTTTCGCTCCAGTCGTAGGCCTATATTGACTAAATTGTAACATGACGACCTAGTGATTTCGGCAGAACTTTTGAACCCTTAAGTTTGAGCTAGTAGGGCTGACATTCGACACACTCGATCGTTGTGAATCCACCTTTCAGATGAGGTCTCTTCCAAGCCTCTCGGACGTCGTGCGGCCGAAACACGAGCGTCGAAGCATTCCGTTTCGCTCAAGTCGTAGGCCTTTATTGACTAAATTCTAACATGACGACCTATCTGATTTCGGCAGAACTTTTGAACCCTTAAGTTTGAGCTAGTGGGCTGACGTTCGACACAATCGATCGTTGTGAATCCACCTTTCAGATGAGGTCTCTTCCAAGCCTCTTGGACTTCGTGCGGCCGAGCGGCGACCGTCGAAGCATTCAGTTTCGCTCAAGTAGTAGGCCTTTATTGACTAAATTGTAACATGACGACCTATGTGATTTCGGCAGAACTTTTGAACCCTTAAGTTTGAGCTAGTAGGCTGACGTTCGACACACTCGATCGTTGTGAATCCACCTTTCAGATGAGGTCTCTTCCAAGCCTCTCGGACTTCGTGCGGCCGAGCGGCGACCGTCGAAGCATTCCGTTTCTATGTGATTTCGGCAGAACTTTTGAACCCTTAGTTTGAGCTAGTGGCTGACTTTGACACACTCGATCGTTGAATCCCCTTTCAGATGAGGTCTCTTCCAGCCTCTCGAGTCGTGCGCCGAAACACGAGCGTCGAAGCATTCCGTTTCGCTCAAGTCGTAGGCCTTTATTGACTAAATTCTAACATGACGAACAATCTGATTTCGGCAGAACTTTTGAACCCTTACGTTTGAGCTAGTGGGCTGACGTTCGACACAATCGATCGTTGTGAATCCACCTTTCAGATGAGGCCTCTTCCAAGCCTCTTGGACTTCGTGCGGCCGAGCGGCGACCGTCGAAGCATTCAATTTCGCTCCAGTAGTAGGCCTTTATTGACTAAATTGTAACATGACGACCTATGTGATTTCGGCAGAACTTTTGAACCCTTAAGTTTGAGCTAGTAGGCTGTCGTTCGACACACTCGATCGTTGTGAATCCACCTTTCAGATGAGGTCTCTTCCAAGCCTCTCGGACTTCGTGCGGCCGAGCGGCGACCGTCGAAGCATTCCGTTTCGCTCCAGTAGTAGGCCTTTATTGACTAAATTGTAACGTGACGACCTATGTGATTTCGGCAGAACTTTTGAACCCTTAAGTTTGAGCTAGTAGGCTGACATTCGACACACTCGATCGTTGTGAATCCACCTTTCAGATGAGGTCTCTTCCAAGCCTCTCGGAGGTCGTGCGGCCGAAACACGAGCGTCGAAGCATTCCGTTTCGCTCAAGTCGTAGGCCTTTATTGACTAAATTCTAACATGACGAACAATCTGATTTCGGCAGAACTTTTGAACCCTTACGTTTGAGCTAGTGGGCTGACGTTCGACACAATCGATCGTTGTGAATCCACCTTTCAGATGAAGCCTCTTCCAAGCCTCTTGGACTTCGTGCGGCCGAGCGGCAACCGTCGAAGCATTCAATTTCGCTCCAGTAGTAGGCCTTTATTGACTAAATTGTAACATGACGACCTATGTGATTTCGGCAGAACTTTTGAACCCTTAAGTTTGAGCTAGTAGGCTGTCGTTCGACACACTCGATCGTTGTGAATCCACCTTTCAGATGAGGTCTCTTCCAAGCCTCTCGGACTTCGTGCGGCCGAGCGGCGACCGTCGAAGCATTCCGTTTCGCTCCAGTAGTAGGCCTTTATTGACTAAATTGTAACGTGACGACCTATGTGATTTCGGCAGAACTTTTGAACCCTTAAGTTTGAGCTAGTAGGCTGACATTCGACACACTCGATCGTTGTGAATCCACCTTTCAGATGAGGTCTCTTCCAAGCCTCTCGGAGGTCGTGCGGCCGAAACACGAGCGTCGAAGCATTCCGTTTCGCTCAAGTCGTAGGCCTTTATTGACTAAATTCTAACATGACGACCTATCTGATTTCGGCAGAACTTTTGAACCCTTACGTTTGAGCTAGTGGGCTGACGTTCGACACAATCGATCGTTGTGAATCCACCTTTCAGATGAGGTCTCTTCCAAGCCTCTTGGACTTCGTGCGGCCGAGCGGCGACCGTCGAAGCATTCCGTTTCGCTCCAGTCGTAGGCCTATATTGACTAAATTGTAACATGACGACCTGTGATTTCGGCAGAACTTTTGAACCCTTAAGTTTGAGCTAGTAGGCTGACATTCGACACACTCGATCGTTGTGAATCTACCTTTCAGATGAGTTCTCTTCCAAGCCTCTCGGAGGTCGTGCGGCCGAAACACGAGCGTCGAAGCATTCCGTTTCGCTCAAGTCGTAGGCCTTTATTGACTAAATTCTAACATTACGACCTATCTGATTTCGGCAGAACTTTTGAACCCTTAAGTTTGAGCTAGTGGGCTGACGTTCGACACAATCGATCGTTGTGAATCCACCTTTCAGATGAGGTCTCTTCCAAGCCTCTTGGACTTCGTGCGGCCGAGCGGCGACCGTCGAAGCATTCAATTTCGCTCAAGTAGTAGGCCTTTATTGACTAAATTGTAACATGACGACCTATGTGATTTCGGCAGAACTTTTGAACCCTTAAGTTTGAGCTAGTAGGCTGTCGTTCGACACACTCGATCGTTGTGAATCCACCTTTCAGATGAGGTCTCTTCCAAGCCTCTCGGACTTCGTGCGGCCGAGCGGCGACCGTCGAAGCATTCCGTTTCGCTCCAGTAGTAGGCCTTTATTGACTAAATTGTAACATGACGACCATGTGATTTCGGCAGAACTTTTGAACCCTTAAGTTTGAGCTAGTAGGCTGACATTCGACACACTCGATCGTTGTGAATCCACCTTTCAGATGAGGTCTCTTCCAAGCCTCTCGGAGGTCGTGCGGCCGAAACACGAGCGTCGAAGCATTCCGTTTCGCTCAAGTCGTAGGCCTTTATTGACTAAATTCTAACATGACGACCTATCTGATTTCGGCAGAACTTTTGAACCCTTAAGTTTGAGCTAGTGGGCTGACGTTCGACACAATCGATCGTTGTGAATCCACCTTTCAGATGAGGTCTCTTCCAAGCCTCTTGGACTTCGTGCGGCCGAGCGGCGACCGTCGAAGCATTCGATTTCGCTCAAGTCGTAGGCCTTTATTGACTAAATTCTAACATGACGACCTATCTGATTTCGGCAGAACTTTTGAACCCTTAAGTTTGAGCTAGTGGGCTGACGTTCGACACAATCGATCGTTGTGAATCCACCTTTCAGATGAGTTCTCTTCCAAGCCTCTCGGACTTCGTGCGGCCGAGCGGCGACCGTCAAAGCATTTCGTTTCGCTCCAGTAGTAGGCCTATATTGACTAAATTGTAACATGACGACCTATGTGATTTCGGGAGAACTTTTGAACCCTTAAGTTTGAGCTAGTGGGCTGACGTTCGACACACTCGATCGTTGTGAATCCACCTTTCAGATGAGGTCTCTTCCAAGCCTCTCGGACTTCGTGCGGCCGAGCGGACACCGTCGAAGCATTTCGTTTCGCTCCAGTCGTAGGCCTTTATTGACTAAATTCTAACATGACGACCTGTGATTTCGGCAGAACTTTTGAACCCTTAAGTTTGAGCTAGTAGGCTGACATTCGACACACTCGATCGTTGTGAATCCACCTTTCAGATGAGGTCTCTTCCAAGCCTCTCGGAGGTCGTGCGGCCGAAACACGAGCGTCGAAGCTTTCCGTTTTGCTCAAGTCGTAGGCCTTTATTGACTAAATTCTAACATGACGACCTATCTGATTTTCGGCAGAACTTTTGAACCCTTATGTTTGAGCTAGTGGGCTGACGTTCGATACAATCGATCGTTGTGAATCCACCTTTCAGATGAGGTCTCTTCCAAGCCTCTTGAACTTCGTGCGGCCGAGCGGCGACCGTCGAAGCATTCAATTTCGCTCAAGTCGTAGGCCTTTATTGACTAAATTCGAACATGACGACCTATCTGATTTCGGCAGAACTTTTGAACCCTTAAGTTTGAGCTAGTGGGCTGACGTTCGACACAATCGATCGTGTGAATCCACCTTTCAGATGAGGTCTCTTACAAGCCTCTCGGACTTCGTGCGGCCGAGCGGCGACCGTCAAAGCATTTCGTTTCACTCCAGTAGTATGCCTATATTGACTAAATTGTAACATGACGACCTATGTGATTTCGGGAGAACATTTGAACCCTTAAGTTTGAGCTAGTGGGCTGACATTCGACACACTTGATCGTTGTGAATCCACCTTTCAGATGAGGTCTCTTCCAAGCCTCTCGGACTTCGTGCGGCCGAGCGACCACCGTCGAAGCATTCCGTTTCGCTCCAGTCGTAGGCCTTTATTGACTAAATTCTAACATGACGACCTATCTGATTTCGGCAGAACTTTTGAACCCTTAAGTTTGAGCTAGTGGGCTGACGTTCGACACACTCGATCGTTGTGAATCCACCTTTCAGATGAGGTCTCTTCCAAGCCTCTCGGACTTCGTGCGGCCGAGCGGCGACCGTCGAAGCATTCCGTTTCGCTCCAGTAGTAGGCCTTTATTGACTAAATTGTAACGTGACGACCTATGTGATTTCGGCAGAACTTTTGAACCCTTAAGTTTGAGCTAGTAGGCTGACATTCGACACACTCGATCGTTGTGAATCCACCTTTCAGATGAGGTCTCTTCCAAGCCTCTCGGAGGTCGTGCGGCCGAAACACGAGCGTCGAAGCATTCCGTTTCGCTCAAGTCGTAGGCCTTTATTGACTAAATTCTAACATGACGACCTATCTGATTTCGGCAGAACTTTTGAACTCTTAAGTTTGAGCTAGTGGGCTGACGTTCGACACAATCGATCGTTGTGAATCCACCTTTCAGATGAGGTCTCTTCCAAGCCTCTTGGACTTCGTGCGGCCGAGCGGCGACCGTCGAAGCATTTCCGTTTCGCTCCAGTCGTAGGCCTATATTGACTAAATTGTAACATGACGACCATGTGATTTCGGCAGAACTTTTGAACCCTTAAGTTTGAGCTAGTAGGCTGACATTCGACACACTCGATCGTTGTGAATCCACCTTTCAGATGAGGTCTCTTCCAAGCCTCTCGGAGGTCGTGCGGCCGAAACACGAGCGTCGAAGCATTCCGTTTCGCTCAAGTCGTAGGCCTTTATTGACTAAATTCTAACATGACGACCTATCTGATTTCGGCAGAACTTTTGAACCCTTAAGTTTGAGCTAGTGGGCTGACGTTCGACACAATCGATCGTTGTGAATCCACCTTTCAGATGAGGTCTCTTCCAAGCCTCTTGGACTTCGTGCGGCCGAGCGGCGACCGTCGAAGCATTCAATTTCGCTCAAGTCGTAGGCCTTTATTGACTAAATTCTAACATGACGACCTATCTGATTTCGGCAGAACTTTTGAACCCTTAAGTTTGAGCTAGTGGGCTGACGTTCGACACAATCGATCGTTGTGAATCCACCTTTCAGATGAGGTCTCTTCCAAGCCTCTCGGACTTCGTGCGGCCGAGCGGCGACCGTCAAAGCATTTCGTTTCGCTCCAGTAGTATGCCTATATTGACTAAATTGTAACATGACGACCTATGTGATTTCGGGAGAACTTTTGAACCCTTAAGTTTGAGCTAGTGGGCTGACGTTCGACACACTCGATCGTTGTGAATCCACCTTTCAGATGAGGTCTCTTCCAAGCCTCTCGGACTTCGTGCGGCCGAGCGGACACCGTCGAAGCATTTCGTTTCGCTCCAGTCGTAGGCCTTTATTGACTAAATTCTAACATGACGACCTGTGATTTCGGCAGAACTTTTGAACCCTTAAGTTTGAGCTAGTAGGCTGACATTCGACACACTCGATCGTTGTGAATCCACCTTTCAGATGAGGTCTCTTCCAAGCCTCTCGGACGTCGTGCGGCCGAACGACGACCGTCGAAGCATTCCGTTTTCGCTCAAGTCGTAGGCCTTTATTGACTAAATTCTAACATGACGACCTATCTGATTTCGGCAGAACTTTTGAACCCTTAAGTTTGAGCTAGTGGGCTGACGTTCGACACAATCGATCGTTGTGAATCCACCTTTCAGATGAGGTCTCTTCCAAGCCTCTCGGACTTCGTGCGGCCGAGCGACGACCGTCGAAGCATTCCGTTTCGCTCCAGTCGTAGGCCTTTATTGACTAAATTCTAACATGACGACCTATCTGATTTCGGCAGAACTTTTGAACCCTTAAGTTTGAGCTAGTGGGCTGACGTTCGACACAATCGATCGTTGTGAATCCACCTTTCAGATGAGGTCTCTTCCAAGCCTCTCGGACTTCGTGCGGCCGAGCGGCGACCGTCGAAGCATTCCGTTTCGCTCCAGTAGTAGGCCTTTATTGACTAAATTGTAACATGACGACCTATGTGATTTCGGCAGAACTTTTGAACCCTTAAGTTTGAGCTAGTAGGCTGACATTCGACACACTCGATCGTTGTGAATACCCCTTTCAGATGAGGTCTCTTCCAAGCCTCTCGGACGTCGTGCGGCCGAACACGACCGTCGAAGCATTCCGTTTCGCTCAAGTCGTAGGCCTTTATTGACTAAATTCTAACATGACGACCTATCTGATTTCGGCAGAACTTTTGAACCCTTAAGTTTGAGCTAGTGGGCTGACGTTCGACACAATCGATCGTTGTGAATCCACCTTTCAGATGAGGTCTCTTCCAAGCCTCTTGGACTTCGTGCGGCCGAGCGCGACCGTCGAAGCATTCAATTTCGCTCCAGTAGTAGGCCTTTATTGACTAAATTGTAACATGACGACCTATGTGATTTCGGCAGAACTTTTGAACCCTTAAGTTTGAGCTAGTGGCTGACGTTCGACACACTCGATCGTTGTGAATCCACCTTTCAGATGAGGTCTCTTCCAAGCCTCTCGGACTTCGTGCGGCCGAGCGGACGACCGTCGAAGCATTCCGTTTCGCTCCAGTAGTAGGCCTTTATTGACTAAATTGTAACGTGACGACCTATGTGATTTCGGCAGAACTTTTGAACCCTTAAGTTTGAGCTAGTAGGGCTGACATTCGACACACTCGATCGTTGTGAATCCACCTTTCAGATGAGGTCTCTTCCAAGCCTCTCGGAGGTCGTGCGGCCGAACACGAGCGTCGAAGCATTCCGTTTCGCTCCAGTCGTAGGCCTTTATTGACTAAATTCTAACATGACGACCTATCTGATTTCGGCAGAACTTTGAACCCTTAAGTTTGAGCTAGTGGGCTGACGTTCGACACAATCGATCGTTGTGAATCCACCTTTCAGATGAGGTCTCTTCCAAGCCTCTCGGACTTCGTGCGGCCGAGCGGCGACCGTCGAAGCATTTCGTTTCGCTCCAGTAGTAGGCCTATATTGACTAAATTGTAACATGACGACCTATGTGATTTCGGCAGAACTTTTGAACCCTTAAGTTTGAGCTAGTAGGGCTGACGTTCGACACACTCGATCGTTGTGAATCCACCTTTCAGATGAGGTCTCTTCCAAGCCTCTCGGACTTCGTGCGGCCGAGCGGACGACCGTCGAAGCATTCCGTTTCGCTCCAGTCGTAGGCCTTTATTGACTAAATTCTAACATGACGACCTATCTGATTTCGGCAGAACTTTTGAACCCTTAAGTTTGAGCTAGTGGCTGACGTTCGACACACTCGATCGTTGTGAATCCACCTTTCAGATGAGGTCTCTTCCAAGCCTCTCGGACTTCGTGCGGCCGAGCGGCGACCGTCGAAGCATTCCGTTTCGCTCAAGTCGTAGGCCTTTATTGACTAAATTCTAACATGACGACCTATCTGATTTCGGCAGAACTTTTGAACCCTTAAGTTTGAGCTAGTGGGCTGACATTCGACACACTCGATGGTTGTGAATCCACCTTTCAGAGGAGGTCTCTTCCAAGCCTCTCGGACTTCGTGCGGCCGAGCGGCGACCGTCGAAGCATTTCCGTTTCGCTCCAGTCGTAGGCCTTTATTGACTAAATTCTAACATGACGACCTATGTGATTTCGGCAGAACTTTTGAACCCTTAAGTTTGAGCTAGTAGGCTGACATTCGACACACTCGATCGTTGTGAATCCACCTTTCAGATGAGGTCTCTTCCAAGCCTCTCGGAGGTCGTGCGGCCGAAACACGAGCGTCGAAGCATTTCCGTTTCGCTCAAGTCGTAGGCCTTTATTGACTAAATTCTAACATGACGACCTATCTGATTTCGGCAGAACTTTTGAACCCTTAAGTTTGAGCTAGTGGGCTGACGTTCGACACAATCGATCGTTGTGAATCCACCTTTCAGATGAGGTCTCTTCCAAGCCTCTTGGACTTCGTGCGGCCGAGCGGCGACCGTCGAAGCATTCAATTTCGCTCAAGTCGTAGGCCTTTATTGACTAAATTCGAACATGACGACCTATCTGATTTCGGCAGAACTTTTGAACCCTTAAGTTTGAGCTAGTGGGCTGACGTTCGACACAATCGATCGTTGTGAATCCACCTTTCAGATGAGGTCTCTTCCAAGCCTCTCGGACTTCGTGCGGCCGAGCGGCGACCGTCGAAGCATTCCGTTTCGCTCCAGTAGTAGGCCTTTATTGACTAAATTGTAACATGACGACCTATGTGATTTCGGCAGAACTTTTGAACCCTTAAGTTTGAGCTAGTGGGCTGACGTTCGACACACTCGATCGTTGTGAATCCACCTTTCAGATGAGGTCTCTTCCAAGCCTCTCGGACTTCGTGCGGCCGAGCGGCGACCGTCGAAGCATTCGTTTCGCTCCAGTAGTAGGCCTATATTGACTAAATTGTAACATGACGACCTATGTGATTTCGGCAGAACTTTTGAACCCTTAAGTTTGAGCTAGTAGGGCTGACGTTCGACACACTCGATCGTTGTGAATCCACCTTTCAGATGAGGTCTCTTCCAAGCCTCTCGGACTTCGTGCGGCCGAGCGGACGACCGTCGAAGCATTCCGTTTCGCTCCAGTCGTAGGCCTTTATTGACTAAATTCTAACATGACGACCTGTGATTTCGGCAGAACTTTTGAACCCTTAAGTTTGAGCTAGTAGGCTGACATTCGACACACTCGATCGTTGTGAATCCACCTTTCAGATGAGGTCTCTTCCAAGCCTCTCGGAGGTCGTGCGGCCGAAACACGAGCGTCGAAGCATTCCGTTTCGCTCAAGTCGTAGGCCTTTATTGACTAAATTCTAACATGACGACCTATCTGATTTCGGCAGAACTTTTGAACCCTTAAGTTTGAGCTAGTGGGCTGACGTTCGACACAATCGATCGTTGTGAATCCACCTTTCAGATGAGGTCTCTTCCAAGCCTCTTGGACTTCGTGCGGCCGAGCGGCGACCGTCGAAGCATTCAATTTCGCTCCAGTAGTAGGCCTTTATTGACTAAATTGTAACATGACGACCTATGTGATTTCGGCAGAACTTTTGAACCCTTAAGTTTGAGCTAGTAGGCTGTCGTTCGACACACTCGATCGTTGTGAATCCACCTTTCAGATGAGGTCTCTTCCAAGCCTCTCGGACTTCGTGCGGCCGAGCGGCGACCGTCGAAGCATTCCGTTTCGCTCCAGTAGTAGGCCTTTATTGACTAAATTGTAACGTGACGACCTATGTGATTTCGGCAGAACTTTTGAACCCTTAAGTTTGAGCTAGTAGGGCTGACATTCGACACACTCGATCGTTGTGAATCCACCTTTCAGATGAGGTCTCTTCCAAGCCTCTCGGACGTCGTGCGGCCGAAACACGAGCGTCGAAGCATTCCGTTTCGCTCAAGTCGTAGGCCTTTATTGACTAAATTCTAACATGACGACCTATCTGATTTCGGCAGAACTTTTGAACCCTTAAGTTTGAGCTAGTGGGCTGACGTTCGACACAATCGATCGTTGTGAATCCACCTTTCAGATGAGGTCTCTTCCAAGCCTCTTGGACTTCGTGCGGCCGAGCGGCGACCGTCGAAGCATTCCGTTTCGCTCCAGTCGTAGGCCTATATTGACTAAATTGTAACATGACGACCTATGTGATTTCGGCAGAACTTTGAACCCTTAAGTTTGAGCTAGTAGGCTGACATTCGACACACTCGATCGTTGTGAATCCACCTTTCAGATGAGGTCTCTTCCAAGCCTCTCGGAGGTCGTGCGGCCGAGCACGACGCGTCGAAGCATTCCGTTTCGCTCAAGTCGTAGGCCTTTATTGACTAAATTCTAACATGACGACCTATCTGATTTCGGCAGAACTTTTGAACCCTTAAGTTTGAGCTAGTGGGCTGACGTTCGACACAATCGATCGTTGTGAATCCACCTTTCAGATGAGGTCTCTTCCAAGCCTCTTGGACTTCGTGCGGCCGAGCGGCGACCGTCGAAGCATTCAATTTCGCTCCAGTAGTAGGCTTTTATTGACTAAATTGTAACATGACGACCTATGTGATTTCGGCAGAACTTTTGAACCCTTAAGTTTGAGCTAGTGGCTGACGTTCGACACACTCGATCGTGTGAATCCACCTTTCAGATAGTCTCTTCAAGCTCTCGGACTCGTGCGGCGAGCGGCACGTCGAAGCATTCCGTTTCTATGTGATTCGCAGAAATTTGAACCCTTAAGTTTGAGCTAGTAGGCGACATTCGACACACTCGATCGTTGGAATCCCCTTTCAGATGAGGTCTTCCAAGCCTCTCGGAGGTCGTGCGGCCGAAACACGAGCGTCGAAGCATTCCGTTTCGCTCAAGTCGTAGGCCTTTATTGACTAAATTCTAACATGACGACCTATCTGATTTCGGCAGAACTTTTGAACCCTTAGTTTGAGCTAGTGGGCTGACGTTCGACACAATCGATCGTTGTGAATCCACCTTTCAGATGAGGTCTCTTCCAAGCCTCTTGGACTTCGTGCGGCCGAGCGGCGACCGTCGAAGCATTCCGTTTCGCTCCAGTCGTAGGCCTTTATTGACTAAATTCTAACATGACGACCTATGTGATTTCGGCAGAACTTTTGAACCCTTAAGTTTGAGCTAGTAGGCTGTCGTTCGACACACTCGATCGTTGTGAATCCACCTTTCAGATGAGGTCTCTTCCAAGCCTCTCGGACTTCGTGCGGCCGAGCGGCGACCGTCGAAGCATTCCGTTTCGCTCCAGTAGTAGGCCTTTATTGACTAAATTGTAACGTGACGACCTATGTGATTTCGGCAGAACTTTTGAACCCTTAAGTTTGAGCTAGTAGGCTGACATTCGACACACTCGATCGTTGTGAATCCACCTTTCAGATGAGGTCTCTTCCAAGCCTCTCGGAGGTCGTGCGGCCGAAACACGAGCGTCGAAGCATTCCGTTTCGCTCAAGTCGTAGGCCTTTATTGACTAAATTCTAACATGACGACCTATCTGATTTCGGCAGAACTTTTGAACCCTTAAGTTTGAGCTAGTGGGCTGACGTTCGACACAATCGATCGTTGTGAATCCACCTTTCAGATGAGGTCTCTTCCAAGCCTCTTGGACTTCGTGCGGCCGAGCGGCGACCGTCGAAGCATTCAATTTCGCTCCAGTAGTAGGCCTTTATTGACTAAATTGTAACATGACGACCTATGTGATTTCGGCAGAACTTTTGAACCCTTAAGTTTGAGCTAGTAGGCTGTCGTTCGACACACTCGATCGTTGTGAATCCACCTTTCAGATGAGGTCTCTTCCAAGCCTCTCGGACTTCGTGCGGCCGAGCGGCGACCGTCGAAGCATTCCGTTTCGCTCCAGTAGTAGGCCTTTATTGACTAAATTGTAACGTGACGACCTATGTGATTTCGGCAGAACTTTTGAACCCTTAAGTTTGAGCTAGTAGGCTGACATTCGACACACTCGATCGTTGTGAATCCACCTTTCAGATGAGGTCTCTTCCAAGCCTCTCGGAGGTCGTGCGGCCGAAACACGAGCGTCGAAGCATTCCGTTTCGCTCAAGTCGTAGGCCTTTATTGACTAAATTCTAACATGACGACCTATCTGATTTCGGCAGAACTTTTGAACCCTTAAGTTTGAGCTAGTGGGCTGACGTTCGACACAATCGATCGTTGTGAATCCACCTTTCAGATGAGGTCTCTTCCAACCCTCTTGGACTTCGTGCGGCCGAGCGGCGACCGTCGAAGCATTCCGTTTCGCTCCAGTCTTAGGCCTATATTGACTAAATTGTAACATGACGACCTATGTGATTTCGGCAGAACTTTTGAACCCTTAAGTTTGAGCTAGTAGGCTGACGTTCGACACACTCGATCGTTGTGAATCCACCTTTCAGATGAGGTCTCTTCCAAGCCTCTCGGAGTCGTGCGGCCGAGCGCGACCGTCGAAGCATTCCGTTTCGCTCCAGTCGTAGGCCTTTATTGACTAAATTCTAACATGACGACCTATCTGATTTCGGCAGAACTTTTGAACCCTTAAGTTTGAGCTAGTGGGCTGACGTTCGACACAATCGATCGTTGTGAATCCACCTTTCAGATGAGGTCTCTTCCAAGCCTCTTGGACTTCGTGCGGCCGAGCGGCGACCGTCGAAGCATTCAGTTTCGCTCAAGTCGTAGGCCTTTATTGACTAAATTCTAACATGACGACCTATCTGATTTCGGCAGAACTTTGAACCCTTAAGTTTGAGCTAGTGGGCTGACGTTCGACACAATCGATCGTTGTGAATCCACCTTTCAGATGAGGTCTCTTCCAAGCCTCTCCGGCTTCGTGCGGCCGAGCGGCGACCGTCGAAGCATTCGTTTCGCTCCAGTAGTATGCCTTTATTGACTAAATTGTAACATGACGACCTATGTGATTTCGGGAGAACTTTTGAACCCTTAAGTTTGAGCTAGTGGGCTGACGTTCGACACACTCGATCGTTGTGAATCCACCTTTCAGATGAGGTCTCTTCCAAGCCTCTCGGACTTCGTGCGGCCGAGCGGACACCGTCGAAGCATTTCGTTTCGCTCCAGTCGTAGGCCTTTATTGACTAAATTCGAACATGACGATCTATCTGATTTTGGCAGAACTTTTGAACCCTTATGTTTGAGCTAGTGGGCTGACGTTCGATACAATCGATCGTTGTGAATCCACCTTTCAGATGAGGTCTCTTCCAAGCCTCTCGGAGGTCGTGCGGCCGAAACACGAGCGTCGAAGCATTTCCGTTTCGCTCAAGTCGTAGGCCTTTATTGACTAAATTCTAACATGACGACCTATCTGATTTCGGCAGAACTTTTGAACCCTTATGTTTGAGCTAGTGGCTGACGTTCGACACAATCGATCGTTGTGAATCCACCTTTCAGATGAGGTCTCTTCCAAGCCTCTTGGACTTCGTGCGGCCGAGCGGCGACCGTCGAAGCATTCAATTTCGCTCAAGTCGTAGGCCTTTATTGACTAAATTCGTAACATGACGACCTATCTGATTTCGGCAGAACTTTTGAACCCTTAAGTTTGAGCTAGTGGGCTGACGTTCGACACAATCGATCGTTATGAATCCACCCTTCAGATGAGGTCTCTTACAAGCCTCTCGGACTTCGTGCGGCCGAGCGGCGACCGTCAAAGCATTTCGTTTCGCTCCAGTAGTATGCCTATATTGACTAAATTGTAACATGACGACCTATGTGATTTCGGGCAGAACATTTGAACCCTTAAGTTTGAGCTAGTGGGCTGACGTTCGACACACTCGATCGTTGTGAATCCACCTTTCAGATGAGGTCTCTTCCAAGCCTCTCGGACTTCGTGCGGCCGAGCGACCACCGTCGAAGCATTCCGTTTCGCTCCAGTCGTAGGCCTTTATTGACTAAATTCTAACATGACGACCTATCTGATTTCGGCAGAACTTTTGAACCCTTAAGTTTGAGCTAGTGGGCTGACGTTCGACACAATCGATCGTTGTGAATCCACCTTTCAGATGAGGTCTCTTCCAAGCCTCTCGGACTTCGTGCGGCCGAGCGGCGACCGTCGAAGCATTCCGTTTCGCTCCAGTAGTAGGCCTTTATTGACTAAATTGTAACGTGACGACCTATGTGATTTCGGCAGAACTTTTGAACCCTTAAGTTTGAGCTAGTAGGCTGACATTCGACACACATCGATCGTTGTGAATCCACCTTTCAGATGAGGTCTCTTCCAAGCCTCTCGGACGTCGTGCGGCCGAAACGACGAGCGTCGAAGCATTCCGTTCGCTCAAGTCGTAGGCCTTTATTGACTAAATTCTAACATGACGACCTATCTGATTTCGGCAGAACTTTTGAACCCTTAAGTTTGAGCTAGTGGGCTGACGTTCGACACACTCGATCGTTGTGAATCCACCTTTCAGATGAGGTCTCTTCCAAGCCTCTTGGACTTCGTGCGGCCGAGCGGCGACCGTCGAAGCATTCAATTTCGCTCCAGTAGTAGGCCTTTATTGACTAAATTGTAACATGACGACCTATGTGATTTCGGCAGAACTTTTGAACCCTTAAGTTTGAGCTAGTAGGCTGTCGTTCGACACACTCGATCGTTGTGAATCCACCTTTCAGATGAGGTCTCTTCCAAGCCTCTCGGACTTCGTGCGGCCGAGCGGCGACCGTCGAAGCATTCCGTTTCGCTCCAGTAGTAGGCCTTTATTGACTAAATTGTAACATGACGACCTATGTGATTTCGGCAGAACTTTTGAACCCTTAAGTTTGAGCTAGTAGGCTGACATTCGACACACTCGATCGTTGTGAATCCACCTTTCAGATGAGGTCTCTTCCAAGCCTCTCGGAGGTCGTGCGGCCGAACACGAGCGTCGAAGCATTCCGTTTCGCTCAAGTCGTAGGCCTTTATTGACTAAATTCTAACATGACGACCTATCTGATTTCGGCAGAACTTTTGAACCCTTAAGTTTGAGCTAGTGGGCTGACGTTCGACACAATCGATCGTTGTGAATCCACCTTTCAGATGAGGTCTCTTCCAAGCCTCTGGACTTCGTGCGGCCGAGCGGCGACCGTCGAAGCATTCGTTTCGCTCCAGTAGTAGGCCTTTATTGACTAAATTGTAACATGACGACCTATGTGATTTCGGCAGAACTTTTGAACCCTTAAGTTTGAGCTAGTAGGGCTGACGTTCGACACACTCGATCGTTGTGAATCCACCTTTCAGATGAGGTCTCTTCCAAGCCTCTCGGACTTCGTGCGGCCGAGCGGCGACCGTCGAAGCATTCCGTTTCGCTCCAGTAGTAGGCCTTTATTGACTAAATTCTAACATGACGACCTATGTGATTTCGGCAGAACTTTTGAACCCTTAAGTTTGAGCTAGTAGGGCTGACTTCGACACACTCGATCGTTGTGAATCCACCTTTCAGATGAGGTCTCTTCCAAGCCTCTCGGAGGTCGTGCGGCCGAAACACGAGCGTCGAAGCATTCCGTTTCGCTCAAGTCGTAGGCCTTTATTGACTAAATTCTAACATGACGACCTATCTGATTTCGGCAGAACTTTTGAACCCTTAAGTTTGAGCTAGTGGGCTGACGTTCGACACAATCGATCGTTGTGAATCCACCTTTCAGATGAGGTCTCTTCCAAGCCTCTTGGACTTCGTGCGGCCGAGCGGCGACCGTCGAAGCATTCAATTTCGCTCAAGTCGTAGGCCTTTATTGACTAAATTCTAACATGACGACCTATGTGATTTCGGCAGAACTTTTGAACCCTTAAGTTTGAGCTAGTGGGCTGACATTCGACACACTTGATCGTTGTGAATCCACCTTTCAGATGAGGTCTCTTCCAAGCCTCTCGACTTCGTGCGGCCGAGCGGCGACCGTCGAAGCATTCAGTTTTCGCTCCAGTCGTAGGCCTTTATTGACTAAATTCTAACATGACGACCTATCTGATTTCGGCAGAACTTTTGAACCCTTAAGTTTGAGCTAGTGGGCTGACGTTCGACACAATCGATCGTTGTGAATCCACCTTTCAGATGAGGTCTCTTCCAAGCCTCTCGGACTTCGTGCGGCCGAGCGGCGACCGTCGAAGCATTCCGTTTTCGCTCCAGTAGTAGGCCTATATTGACTAAATTGTAACATGACGACCTATGTGATTTCGGCAGAACTTTTGAACCCTTAAGTTTGAGCTAGTGGGCTGACGTTCGACACACTCGATCGTTGTGAATCCACCTTTCAGATGAGGTCTCTTCCAAGCCTCTCGGAGGTCGTGCGGCCGAAACACGAGCGTCGAAGCATTCCGTTTCGCTCAAGTCGTAGGCCTTTATTGACTAAATTCTAACATGACGACCTATCTGATTTCGGCAGAACTTTTGAACCCTTAAGTTTGAGCTAGTGGGCTGACGTTCGACACAATCGATCGTTGTGAATCCACCTTTCAGATGAGGTCTCTTCCAAGCCTCTTGGACTTCGTGCGGCCGAGCGGCGACCGTCGAAGCATTCAATTTCGCTCAGTCGTAGGCCTTTATTGACTAAATTCTAACATGACGACCTATCTGATTTCGGCAGAACTTTTGAACCCTTAAGTTTGAGCTAGTGGGCTGACGTTCGACACAATCGATCGTTGTGAATCCACCTTTCAGATGAGGTCTCTTCCAAGCCTCTCGGACTTCGTGCGGCCGAGCGGCGACCGTCGAAGCATTTCGTTTCGCTCCAGTAGTATGCCTATATTGACTAAATTGTAACATGACGACCTATGTGATTTCGGGCAGAACTTTTGAACCCTTAAGTTTGAGCTAGTGGGCTGACGTTCGACACACTCGATCGTTGTGAATCCACCTTTCAGATGAGGTCTCTTCCAAGCCTCTCGGACTTCGTGCGGCCGAGCGGACACCGTCGAAGCATTCCGTTTCGCTCCAGTCGTAGGCCTTTATTGACTAAATTCTAACATGACGACCTATGTGATTTCGGCAGAACTTTTGAACCCTTAAGTTTGAGCTAGTAGGCTGACATTCGACACACTCGATCGTTGTGAATCCACCTTTCAGATGAGGTCTCTTCCAAGCCTCTCGGAGGTCGTGCGGCCGAAACACGAGCGTCGAAGCATTCCGTTTCGCTCAAGTCGTAGGCCTTTATTGACTAAATTCTAACATGACGACCTATCTGATTTCGGCAGAACTTTTGAACCCTTAGTTTGAGCTAGTGGGCTGACGTTCGACACAATCGATCGTTGTGAATCCACCTTTCAGATGAGGTCTCTTCCAAGCCTCTCGGACTTCGTGCGGCCGAGCGGCGACCGTCGAAGCATTCCGTTTCGCTCCAGTCGTAGGCCTTTATTGACTAAATTCTAACATGACGACCTATGTGATTTCGGCAGAACTTTTGAACCCTTAAGTTTGAGCTAGTAGGGCTGACATTCGACACACTCGATCGTTGTGAATCCACCTTTCAGATGAGGTCTCTTCCAAGCCTCTCGGACTTCGTGCGGCCGAAACACGATCGTCGAAGCATTCCGTTTCGCTCCAGTCGTAGGCCTTTATTGACTAAATTCTAACATGACGACCTATCTGATTTCGGCAGAACTTTTGAACCCTTAAGTTTGAGCTAGTGGGCTGACGTTCGACACAATCGATCGTTGTGAATCCACCTTTCAGATGAGGTCTCTTCCAAGCCTCTTGGACTTCGTGCGGCCGAGCGGCGACCGTCGAAGCATTCAATTTCGCTCAAGTCGTAGGCCTTTATTGACTAAATTCTAACATGACGACCTATCTGATTTCGGCAGAACTTTTGAACCCTTAAGTTTGAGCTAGTAGGCTGACGTTCGACACAATCGATCGTTGTGAATCCACCTTTCAGATGAGGTCTCTTCCAAGCCTCTCGGACTTCGTGCGGCCGAGCGGCGACCGTCGAAGCATTCCGTTTCGCTCCAGTAGTAGGCCTTTATTGACTAAATTGTAACATGACGACCTATGTGATTTCGGCAGAACTTTTGAACCCTTAAGTTTGAGCTAGTAGGCTGACGTTCGACACACTCGATCGTTGTGAATCCACCTTTCAGATGAGGTCTCTTCCAAGCCTCTCGGACTTCGTGCGGCCGAGCGGCGACCGTCGAAGCATTCCGTTTCGCTCCAGTAGTAGGCCTTTATTGACTAAATTGTAACATGACGACCTATGTGATTTCGGCAGAACTTTTGAACCCTTAAGTTTGAGCTAGTAGGGCTGACATTCGACACACTCGATCGTTGTGAATCCACCTTTCAGATGAGGTCTCTTCCAAGCCTCTCGGACGTCGTGCGGCCGAAACGACGAGCGTCGAAGCATTCCGTTTCGCTCAAGTCGTAGGCCTTTATTGACTAAATTCTAACATGACGACCTATCTGATTTCGGCAGAACTTTTGAACCCTTAAGTTTGAGCTAGTGGGCTGACGTTCGACACAATCGATCGTTGTGAATCCACCTTTCGATGAGGTCTCTTCCAAGCCTCTCGGACTTCGTGCGGCCGAGCGGCGACCGTCGAAGCATTCCGTTTCGCTCCAGTAGTAGGCCTTTATTGACTAAATTGTAACATGACGACCTATGTGATTTCGGCAGAACTTTTGAACCCTTAAGTTTGAGCTAGTGGCTGACGTTCGACACACTCGATCGTGTGAATCCACCTTTCAGATGAGGTCTCTTCCAAGCCTCTCGGACTTCGTGCGGCCGAGCGGACACCGTCAAGCATTCCGTTTCGCTCCAGAGGCAGATCTTTATTGACTAAATTGTAACATGACGACCTATGTGATTTCGGCAGAACTTTTGAACCCTTAAGTTTGAGCTAGTAGGCTGACATTCGACACACTCGATCGTTGTGAATCCACCTTTCAGATGAGGTCTCTTCCAAGCCTCTCGGAGGTCGTGCGGCCGAACACGAGCGTCGAAGCATTCCGTTTCGCTCAAGTCGTAGGCCTTTATTGACTAAATTCTAACATGACGACCTATCTGATTTCGGCAGAACTTTTGAACCCTTAAGTTTGAGCTAGTGGGCTGACGTTCGACACAATCGATCGTTGTGAATCCACCTTTCAGATGAGGTCTCTTCCAAGCCTCTCGGACTTCGTGCGGCCGAGCGACGAGCGTCGAAGCATTCAGTTTTCGCTCAGTCGTAGGCCTTTATTGACTAAATTCTAACATGACGACCTATCTGATTTCGGCAGAACTTTTGAACCCTTAAGTTTGAGCTAGTGGGCTGACGTTCGACACAATCGATCGTTGTGAATCCACCTTTCAGATGAGGTCTCTTCCAAGCCTCTCGGACTTCGTGCGGCCGAGCGGCGACCGTCTAAGCATTTCGTTTCGCTCCACGTTCCAGTGTATGCTATATTGACTAAATTGTAACATGACGACCTATGTGATTATCGGAGAACTTTTGATACCCATTTAAGTTTGAGCTAGTGGCTGACGTATCGACACCACGCGATCGTTGTGATCCACCTTTCAGATGAGGTCTCTTCCAAGCCTCTCCGACTTCGTAGCGGCCGAGCGGACACCGTCGAGCATTCCGTTCGCTCCAGTCGTAGGCTTTATTGACTAAATTCTAACATGACGACTGTGTTCCGGCAGCAGAACTTTTGAACCTTAGTTTGAGCTAGTTGGCTGACATTCGACACACTCGATCGTGGTGAATCCACCTATCAGAGGAGTCTCTTCCAAGCACTCTCGGAGGTCGTGCGGCCGAAACACGAGCGTCGAAGCATTTCCGTTCGACTCAAGTCGTAGGCTCTTTATTGACTAAATTCTAACATGACGACCATAGCTGATTCGGCAGAACTTTTGAACCCTTATGTTTGAGCTAGTGGGCTGACGTCCGGCTCAATCGATCGTTGTGAATCCATCTGTTCAGATGAGGTTCTCTTCCAAGCCTCTCGGA